>NW_028255983.1:0-150000 GCF_971803275.1 Cyanistes caeruleus | reverse complement strand
CGGTGCCCAGGCCATGCTGGCCGTGCTCAGAGCTGGGCCCAAAGCTGCCCATCACTGCTGCCTTGGGGAGCAGAGCAGGAGGGCAGGACATGTGCCCAGCCTGCAGCCAGCCACGGCAGATCCAGCCCCTCAGCAGCTGCCCAGAGCGGGATGCTCCTGTGCCCGCTGCCATCTCCCAAAAGCTCTTGTCCCACCCATGCCAAGGAGATGAGGACCCACCTCACACCATCCGCTGCCACAAGAAAAGCTGGTCCCAAACGATGTCCTCAGTCTTCTCCAAGGGCACGGCCCATCCACGCCACAGCTGGTCCCAAGCACTTCCTGATCCAGACTGGACCCCACCTAGAACGCTTCCTTTAGAAAAACAAACAACAAATTAATGAAAATAGGTTACAGACAAAAAGGGGAAACAAGAAAACTGGTAAAAAATGTTATGTCTGTCAGGAGCTTGAGGAAGGCCCAACCCCTACATTCTGGGGAAAAACCCACCCATGGGTGAGAGAAGCCCATGCTTTCTCCCTTTCCCCCTGCACTGTCCCCCAAAATCACGGTGATCCCAAAGCAAAGCAGGGGAGTGGAGCAGCCCAAGCCCTTCCTTGGCTGCACAGCAAAGCAGCCGTGCTCAGGTTCTGGAGTCCCACCTGTGCTCCTGCCATGGGGGTTTGTTTGTGTCGGGCTGGCTGCCCCAGCCCCAGCCCGGGGCACGGTGGGTGCTGGGGGCTGTTGGCAGGGCCCGGATCCCACTCCCATTTCGTAACCACCCCAGCCCACGCCCCCAGCCCTGCCAAAAACCAGCTGGGCAGCCACTGAGGAATCAGTTGCATCTGCCCCAGCAAAGGGGAAACCTTTGGTTCCCGGCCAATGCACAAATCTGGGAGCATCCCCCTGGGTCTGGACTTACCTGAAAATTCCCTGTGGAGCCTGGCTTTGAAGAAGGTGCCAGAATCAAAGTCCATCATCGCCAGCTCCTGCTGGCCAAGTGAAGAGGTTGTCATCCTTGCTGCTGTCCTCCATGTCTCCAGCAGCAGCAGCAGCAGCCCCACCTGGTACAGCTTCTCCAGGGGCTCCTTCTTCCCTGGGGTGACACCAGGCTGTCAGGGTTCTGCCCAGGGCCCGGCTGTCAGTGAACCAGGACAGGCAAAACCAGCTCAGATGGTGCCCACCAGTGCTGGGCAGAGCAGCTCAGCTCCAGCACAAGGGCTGTGTGTTCCCATTTGATGACCCCAGTGCAGTGACACAGGCAGGACAAAAAAGTCTGGGTTTCTTTGCTGCTGATTGCCAGGGCATGTGTGGAGCTGTAACTTACCAGGTCCCTGCATCACTGTGCCCGTGGCTCTCTCCCTTCTTCTAGGGCTGATGAATATCCTGCATCCAGGGATCACAGGACAGGTCTTCTAATGAGGGCCTGTCCAAGGAGTTCAGGGATAAACACCACCTGATCAGAATCTGGCAGTCTGGGGAGAGAAACCACAAACCACTGGTCAGTTGGAGAAGGCTCCTGTCGGCTTTGCCCCACTATTCTCATGCCCAGGCCATGCTGGATGTGCTCAGAGCTGGGCCTAAACTTTCCCATCAATTCTTTGTTTTGGAGGAGAGCAGGAGAGCAGGACATGTGCCACCTCCTCAGCAGCTGCCAGAGCGGGATGCTCACGAGCCCGCTGCTGTCTCCCAGCACTGGTGTTCCCCCCGTGCCCAGAGATGAGGATCCACCTTGGGAGAGCCGTGGTGGCAGCGGGAGCTGGCCCCATCTGATGTTCCTGCCCCTCCTGAAAGGGTGCTCCCCGCAGACCATCTCGTGCAGCAGGATGCCCAGGGACCAGACGGTCGCTGCCTCGCCATGGTACCAGCCGAAGTCGTTCCATTCCGGGGGGCTGTATGACGGTGTTCCTATGGAATATGGATGGAGCTCATCAGGGGGATGCTGCTGCTCCCAGAGCCTGGCCCCAGCATCCCTGGGCATGTGGGGGCTGCCCCAGTGGCCCATGGGGTGACCTGCTGCCCTCTCGCCAGCACCTGGGACTTGGGTACAAACCCGGGGTTGGAAAAGAAGCCACTGGTGCTGGAAGAGGGCAGCAGAAACCCTGGCAAGGCCTGACCATGACACACAAAGGGAAATACCCACTCAGTGCTGGGGAAAAACCACACCCACATCCTCCCTGCTGGCATTGCCCAAAAAATATCTTGAACCAAGGCAAACCAGGTGAGCAGAGCAGTCCAAGCCCATTCTCACCTGCACACCAAACCAGCTAGTGCACAGGTTCTGCCTCCCCCTCTCTGCTATCCCCACCCACGGGGGATTTTGTCAGGCTGGCTGCCCCAGCCCCAGCCCCAGTCCTGGGAGAATCCCTGCTGCCACACCCAGGTTGGGCCAGGAGATGCCAGGACCAGGATCACCACCCCTGTGTGGGCTCACCTGCAAATTGAGTGTAGGCTGTGTCCTGCAGGTAGGTGCCACAGCCGAAGTCAATCAGTTTTGCCTCGCCGGTGTCCAGGTCTACCAAGACGTTCTCAGGTTTGATATCTCGGTGCAGGACCCCGCAGCTGGTGCAGTGCCGCACGGCCGCCAGCACCTGCTGGAACAGCTCCCGCGCCTCTTCCTCGGACAGGAACCTCCGTGCCCGAATGAAACGCCGCAGGTCCTGACACCGCTCCGGGCGCTCCAGCACCATCACGATGGTGTTGGGGAGCTCAAACCATTCCAGCAGCTGCACCACACCGGGGAAGCCTGTGGACACCTTGTCCAGCAGCACTATCTCCAGGGGTGCGCTGGTGCCGTCGGGCTGCGGGAGGAGCACGGTGCCGTCAGTGGGGCTGAGGCCGTGCCAGGGCTCGGGAAGCCCTCAGCCAGCCCGGGATGCTCTGTGCCCTCCGCTGGCCCCACGCCCGCTCTCCCTGCAGGTGTCCTGGCGGCTCCCACCCTGCCGGGCCCCGGCTCATCCCCGCCCGGCACGGCCCGGCTTCTGCCGCTGGCCCCGCTCACTCACCAGCTCGCCCCAGTGCCGGACGCGGTTCCGTGGCACCTTTTTGATGGCCACCTGCAAGCCAAAGGGAACAGCGGATTCAGCTCACCGCCCACCGTGTCCAGCCCCATCCTCCTCCTCCGCCCCCTCCTCCTCCTCCGCCCGCCGCCGGCCCCTCTGCTCACCGGGAGTCCGTCCGAGAGCCGAGTGGCCGCAAAAACTCTGCCAAAGCCGCCGCGCCCCAGCAGTGACCCCACTCGGTAGCGCTGCTGCAGGGCCTGCTGCGCCTTCCCTGGGGAAGAGACGCGGCCGTCAGTGCTCGGCCCGGGGCCAGGAACGGCCCCCGAGCGCTCCCCGAGCTCCCCGGGCCGGGCACCCGCAGGCGTTCCCTCATTGGAACGCGACAGCGGCGGAGCTCGGGCCGGGGAAGCCGCAGCGGAGGCGGCGGCAGCGGCCGCACCGCCTGTGTCCTCCGCGGGCCCCGGGAGGAGCCGGGGCCGGGGCCGGGGCCGGGGCCGGGGCCGGGGCCGGGGTCGGGGTCGGGGCCGGGGTCGGGGTCGGGGTCGGGGCTGGGGCCGTGGGCGGGCCAGGCGGAGCCAAAGGGCGGCAATGCCGCCCCAACCCCGGCCACTGATGCCCGCCCAGCACAGCCAGAGCCAGGCGAAGAGGAGACCTCGGCGGGATGGGCGGAGACGGGGCCGGGGCCGGGGCAGCCCCGCCCGGGGCCGGGGGCGGACCGGGGGCATGGCCCGGGTGGGCACGGGGAAAGAGGAAACTGGGAGATGAGGGGACACGGGGAAAGGGAGACGGGGAGAAGATGAGGGACAGTGGGAGAGGGAGAAGAGAGAGAGAGAATTGATAAATTTGCTCCTGTCGCTGCTTTCGCTGCCGCCGCTGCTGCCGCTGCCGCCGCTGCCGCTGCAGCTGAAGCACCGGGGCCGTTTGTCCCCGTGTCCGTTTGTCCGTTGCCCGCTCGGCCCCGCCCCGAGCCCCGCGCTCCCCGGGCAGCCCCTGAGCCTGGCCAAACACGGCAACTTTGCCCTGCTGAGCCAAGAGCCAGAGTCCGGACTCCTGCACAGGGGCACAGCAATGCCCTTGGCTGCTGCTGTGCCTTGTCCCTGCTGAGGCTCAGACACCGTCTGAGCACATTCCCTGAATGCAGAATTTGTACCTGAGCCGAGCACTGCACTTGTGTCTCCAGCATTGCTTTCCAAGGAAAACAGGGCAAGGCAAACTGGCTATAGCTCAGGGTATTTTACAGTGTCTAAAACTTGCCAAGTCTCAGATCTTAGAGGTGAGAGCCATTTGGAATGAATGGGATGGACAAACAGCGCAAGATGGAAAAGGGAAACATAAAAATAGAACATAGAGAAAAAAAAAAAAAGAGAAAAATAGAGAAAAACATATTGGTTGTTTCTTTGGATTTTATTTTCATTTCTTAAAAAAGCTGTTTCAATTTTCCCAGAATCTTCTCCACAGTCCTGTTCTTTCCAAAAACCTGTCCTGGAGAACAAGGCGCAGCTCCTGTCACAAGATGTGCCCCCAGCTGCAGCTTCTCTTGGCTTCCCACACTGTGAGTGCAGCACAACTCCTGCAGCAAAGCAGGACAAATGTTTGAAGAACTTGACAACTTGTTCTTTCTTTTCCTCGTGCACAGGGGAGTTGTGCCATTGGTGAGGTTTTCATTGTTCCTCTTCTACCCAAAGAAAACATGATGGGCTGCCAGGAATTGTTGGGGAATACAAGCCTGGCTGAATGTGGAGAAAGAATCTCCAGAGCCTGCAGCCAGCAGTGGAGAGCTCATCATTCCAACAGCCCCATGGACATCTGGAAAGTGATCTGGAACATGAAAATGGGCTGACAGAGGGAGTTTGTTTCTGTGTTCAGTTGAGATGATCCTACATCTCTTGCAGTGGGAGAAATCAAGAGCACAATCAGGTGATGATAAGCAGCAGAACATGATAAGCTGGAGCTCTCAGTGGGTGAGAGAAAGAATGTGAAAAGGAGAAATGCAGGGAATGACTTGGTGAACTTTGTGTGTAAGAAGGGTCATTTTTTCCTAATAATTCCCAATTTATTCCCTTTGCTTTTATCCTTTTAACAAGGCCAATTGCATCTCAGATTCCCAATGAAATGAGAACCCTGAGCTTGTGGAGCTGCCTGAAAGGTGCCCTGTTCCTTTTTCTCTGCTGCTGCTCAGAAGAAACAATGAAGTGAATTGGGAAGTTCTGGTTTTTCTTTCTCCTGGAGGATTTTTTCATTTTATTTGCCACTGCAGAGGCAATTTCTGTGATGGCCTCTGTCAGTTGATTCTATTTCAGCAGCAGCAGCAGCAGCAACAGGGCTGTGTTTGAGCACTGCAAATGTGACCTGTGTGGCTTTCATTCTCCTTGATTTTGTGCTCAGGGACTTGGGAGCATTTTGATCTCTACTGATCATGATGCCTGAAACAAAAATCCTGAGTTCCCCGTGACAAAAGCACAGTGGGTAGCACTGATTGAAAGAGGCAATTGCAGCTGTACTGCTAAAATTCAGGTGACAAGCAGAAGAGGGGCAAGAGCAGCCGGGATCTACACTTGCCAAGGCAAAGGCACCAACAGCCTCCTGCTGTCACCTCAGGGTGAGTAAAACAGGGCTGAAAACAGCGCTGGAACCCGATCCTTTCTTCCTCTGAGGGCTGGCTGAGGGCAGCAGAGGCGGGCCCTGAGGAATCAGGGCTGTTTGCGGGGGATTGTTGCTGTAGTCCAGCATTGCCCTGGCAAAAGCCCTGGGGAGCCGAGGCAGGAGCAGGTGGGAAGGGCCGGCGCTGCTGCTGCTCCTGGCCGGGAGCCCCGGCCGGGCCGGGCCTGCGCCCGCTGCGCTGCGGCTGCTGCTGCTGCCAGAGCCGGGCGGGACTCGGGGACAGGGAATGGACACGGGGGGACAGCAAAGGCCTTGGGGGCTGCAGGGATGTTGGTGCTGGGGCCAGCGCCAGCACAGAGCTTCACCCCGCAATGAACCCCGAGGGAAACGCTGGGGAAAGGCTCCATTCAGCCTTTGTTTACTCGGCGCTGTGAAGGGACCGAAATAAAAGGAGAGTGAGCAGGGCCCGACCCCTTCTCCTTTGGGAGGAGCCCCTGAGGCTGTGAGGGGATGTGAGGGGAAATGAGAGGTTCTGTGGGGCCATGAGAGGTTCTGTGGGGCCATGAGGGGTAGTGAGGGGCCATGAGGGGCTGTGAGGGGCCAAGAGATGTTCTGTGGGGCCATGAGAGGTTCTAGGGGGCCATGAGGGGCTGTGAAGGGCCATGAGGAGCCTCAGCCCTGGCAGGAGGGGTCCCACCATGTCCCCAGGGCAGAGCAGCCGTGAGGGGCCGCGAGTGCAGCTGTGGCAGCAGAGGGGGCTTGGGGCACCTCTGGGAGGGGATGAGACCCTTTCCCAGCTCCAAACCACACCAAACCCACCATTAAAAGGATTTTCCATCTTTAGAATCCACTGGCAACTTGGAAATGACTGTACAGTTTAAACCCAGTGGGAAAAGCAAGGGAATTTTCCCAGTGAGAGACATCCAGCCATTTTTATTCATGTCCAAGATTTAAAAGTCTTGACAGTGAAAAGTAATACTAATAAATAATAATAACAACAAGTTTATTTCTTGAATAATAATTCTTCTGAATCCAAACAATCAGCTCAGAAACATGTTTTTGTTTGTAATAGATTAGTAGTAAAGAAATAAATTGAAATAGATTTCATTTGTAATTCAGACATGTTTCATCCTTTTCCCCATTTCTGGTCTCCTTCCTCCAGGGTCATTTCCTTTACTCACCCACTTTCTAATAGGTAGAAGGGAGTTAAGCACACTGGAAAAGACAACAGCTCCTGTTTCCAAGGGAAGCAGCCACCACTCCAGGGAACCTGAATTGCCCCCAGGCTCGTGTGTGCACTTGAAGGGTGAGCAGGTGTTGGGGACAGAGATCTCAAACTCCTTCTAAGGCTGTGAGAAACCCACCAGTGGCAAAGTATCATTGTGGGTCAGCTCCTGCTGAAATTCCATTCCCCCACACTCTCCAAATGGGCAGGCAGGGCTGGGCTCTGGCAGGGTTCAGTTTTGAGTGCCTTGTGCTCCCTGGCATGGAAGTGATCCTATGAACTCTGGTACTGATGGATTGTGGAATGGCTGCTGAAGGAGGAGGGGGAATCTCAGCAGACAGGAAAGTCTCTTCTTCTCCTGTCTCCCTGCAGAACCCCCTCTCCAAAGAGAAATGCCTGTGCTGGGTTTCCATGGCACCCCTTCCCTCAGCCCAGTGTCTGAGCCACTGTGTGCTCTGCAGGAGCCAAAGCCAGAGGAGTCCCAATATCAGTCACCCCACGGTCCCCACACAGCAGGAGAAAGCACTGCTTGCAGTGGGGCTGCTGATCTGTGACCCGTCCTGGTTCCATCCACCCCACTCCTCTCAGCCACAGGCACCAGAAGGATCCCAGGAAAGCCACAGTGCTCTACCAGATGCCAGGAGCACTCCCTGCTGTGGCCTCAGGGATGCTGGGTGACCTCGTGGATGAGGATCTGTGGCTGCTGATGGAATGTGTGGATGGAGGCCCTTGACAGGAGGTTGTTGGAGACACGTGTGGGGCTGAAGGAGAGATGGCAGCTGTCAGTGGGGAGGGCAGGGACCCCACTTGTGAGTCCATTGCCTTGGACACCCTCAGCCACAAGATGTCCAAGGAGTCACACAAGGCTTTGGCACTCTCAGCCTTCTTTCCCCCAAGTTCCTGCTTTCTGTACATTGACAGTAGAGAACTTTGCTTGTTTCTAGAACTAGAACTAAGATCCCAGATGGAACAAGCCTTGCTGGTTTTAGTCAGAAGCATCAGTGACCAAAAGTTGTGTTTCCATTGGTTTGGTCACATCTTTGTTCCTTCTCAGTGTTCAGGCTGGGCTGTGGGGTGTCCTCATTTGCTGCATTTTCTGAGTTCCTCTTGGATCCCTTGAGCAATAGGTTGTGCCCTCTGAGGATCCTTTGTGCTCCTTGGTGACCCAGGAGAACCTTGCAGGCGGTTTTTGGGGGAGCTGCTGCTGTGATGTCACAGGAACGTTGCCGTGTCCTTGTGGTGTTCCCGTTGCTGTGGGGCACAGAGGCCTCAGTGTCAGAGCGGCTCTGGGCACCTGCTCATTGCCTGAGGATCCTCCTGCCCGAGGCATTCTCAGCAGCCAGCCCAGCCCCTGACGGGTGTCCTTCTGTCCTGGCAGGGGGACAGACAGTCTGCAGGTGTGTGCAGCACAGCCAAAATGATCCAGCAAGTGGTTGCTGCAGTTTGCACTCTGTGGCTTCTGATGGGTATTTTTTAACCCACTGGGCCCCTAAGTCGAGGATTTCCCCAGGTGCACCATATGTGCCTTTGGGATTGCTGTGGGCTTTCTGTTCTTCCTTTGGAACTGAGGTGATTTTGAAAGAAAATTGCCATTAAGATGCCATTTATTTGGGAAAGCTCTTGCCAACAACTTCTTAGGGGTTGTTTTTGGCCAGCAGGGTGTGCACAGCATTTGGAATGGAGCCTGGGGGGGTTCTGTTCCCCAGAGAAGAGTCTGTGGCAGTGAACCCTGGCATTCCTCCCTCCGTTTGCTGATCCAGCCAAAAACTGGACACAGCCTTGTATTTTGTGCTGTTCTCTTGCTTGCTGTGTGATCCAAAAGGACTGTGGCTCCAGGAGGGGAGTTGTGAAAGCAAAATGCTCTCTTGGCATTGACTTGTTGTGTGGGATTTTCCAGCAGAGGCAGCTTTTTCTCCTAACAGCATCTGGTTCAGGTGAAGGTCCCCTCACACATGGACACTGCACAGCTCCTTCTTCAGTGAGCAGGAAAGGAACCTTTGGTGTTCAGAGATCCCAGTTGTTCCCTTTCAACACCATCATGAGCCCAGTAAGCTTCAGTATGATCCTTGTCACAAGGCAGCACTCCCAGGATGGTCCCAGTTGCCTCTGGCTAGATCAACCCAGTCAGTCCCAGTATGATGCCATTGGCTCCCAGCATGCTCCCAGTTGCTCCCAGTCACCCCCAGTATGGGGGATGATGTGCATGGTGTGTTCCCAGTCATTCTCAGATACTCCAAGTATGAGTCCAGTCACTCCCAGTATGATCCAAAATTGGATTGCTGGGAGGCCTCATGGAATCCTGGAGACCATTGTGACACTCCAGGGCCCCATGGAACCGTGGTGACACCAGGTTGGCTGGGAGTGTTGATGTGCTGCAGGGTAGGAGGGCTCTGCACAGGGAGCTGGACAAGCTGGATCCAGGGCCCAAACCCAACAAGGTGAGGTTTAACAAGTCCAAGTTCCAGGTCCTGCACTTTGGCCCCAACAACCCCTGCAGTGCTCCAGGCTGGGGACAGAGTGGCTGGACAGCAGCCAGGCAGAAAGGGAGCTGGGGCACTGATGGACAGCAGGCTGGGCATGAGCCAGCAGTGTGCCCAGGTGGCCAAGGAGGCCAATGGCTCCTGGCCTGGATCAGGAGCAGTGTGGCCAGCAGGAGCAGGGCAGGGATTCCTCCCCTCTACTCTGCACTGTTTGGGCAGCACCTCAAGTGCTGTGTCCAGTCCTGGGCCCCCAATTTAGGAAGGCCATGGAGGGGCTGGAGCGTGTCCAGAGAAGGGCAACAAGGCTGGTGAGGGGTCTGGAGCACAAGTCCTGTAAGTGATAGTAAAAGGTCTCAAAATGTTATAAAATTCGGGGACTTAGAAAGGAAGTTAGGTTTGGAAAGGCCTTGGAAAAGCAGGCCCTGGGAAATGTTAGGCCTTGTACTTGCTAAAGATCAGGTGAAACTGCACCTGTGTAGTCAGTAGATGTTCATGATACAATTGTTAGATGTGATTGGATATAATTATTGTTTAAAGAACATGAGGAACAATGTTAGGGGGCTGGGGGTATCACAAGAAATCCATGCTTGGGTAAAAACAATGCATACAATAGAACAATGTAAGTTTAGTAATTAATATGTGAGTTATATAATGATAGAGTATAAAACATGTTCAGTCCAAAACCAAGATGGGTCAGATTTGGGTATGTGTACCCCTGACACCCAGAGCTCTTAATAAAGCACCTGCATATGATCATTTGTGATTATGTGTGTTCCTGAATGCTAATCATTTCATCAGATTTTACTGGAATTTTGTGAGATATTTGTGGAATTTTATGGAATTTTTGTGGAATTTTGCAGGATATTGAGGGTATTTTGTGAGATGTTTCTGGAATTTGGTAGGATTTTGAAAATATTTAGGGTTTTTTTTAATTTTTCAGCAATTTTGTGAAATTTTGCTGGAATTTAATGGGATTTTGAGAAAATTTAAATGATTTTAAGGGATTTTTCTTGAATTTTCTGAGATTATCTTGAAATTTGAGGGATTTTTATTGAATTTAGTGGGATGTTGAGAAAATGTAAACATTTTTCTGGGATTTTTCTGGAATTTTGTGGGATTTTTTTGGAATGTTGTGGAATTCTCTGGACTTTTGTGGGATTTTGAAGAGACTTGAAAAATTTTGAGGGATTTTTCTGGGATTTTGTGGAAATTTGTTGAGATTTTGTGGGATGTTTCTGGAATATTGTGGGATTTTACAGGAATTTTGTGGGATATTGAGATTTTGTGGGATGTTTATGAAAATTTGTGGGATTTTGAGAAAATTTAAATAATTTTGTTAGATTTTTCTAAAACTTTGAGGGGTTTTGAGGCGATATGAAGAATTTTGAGTTATTTTTCAAGACTGTGTGGAAATTTGTGGAGATTTTGTGGGATGTTTTGGGAATTTTGAGGGATTTTTCCTGGAAAATTTGTGGGATATTGAGGAGACTTGAAAAATTTTGAGGGATTTTTCTTAAATATAGGGAATTTGAGGAGATTTTGTGGGATTTTTCTGGAATTTGGTAGGGTTTTGAGAAGATTTAGGGCGTTTTGTGGGATTTTTTCACTATTTCATAATGCTTTTCAAGGATTTTGTGGGATTTTGAGAAAATTTAAAGAATTTTATGGGATGTTTCAGGATTTTTTTGGGATATTGAGGAGACTTGAAGAATTTTGAGGGATTTTTCCTAGATTGTGTAGAAATTTGTAATGATTTTGTGGGATTTTCCTGGAATTTGGTAGGGTTTTGAGAAGATTTAGGGAGATTGTTGGGATGTTTGAGGAATTCTGTGGGATGTTTCTGGAATTTTGTGGGATTTTTCTGGAAATTTGTGGGATTTTGAGGAGACTTGAAGAATTTTGAAAGGTTTTTCTAAGATTGTATGGAAATTGGAAAAGATTTTGTGGGATGTTTCTGGAATTTGGTAGGGTTTTGAGAAGATTTAGGGAATTTTGTGGGATGTTTCTGGAATTCTGTGAGATTTTTCTGGAATTTTGTGGGATTTTTGTGGAATTTTGAAGGATTTTGACGAGACATGAAGAATTTTGGGGGTTTTTCGTAGATTGTGTGGAAATTTGTAAAGATTTTGTAGGATGTTTGTGGTATTTGGTAGTGTTTTGAGAAGGTTTAGGGAATTTTCAGGGTTTTTTCACAATTTCGTAATGCTTTTCTGGAATTTTGTGGGATTTTGAGACATGTAAAGAATTTTGTGGGACGTTTCTGGAATTTTGTGCAGTTTTTTTGGAATGTTGTGGAAAATTCTGGAATTTGGTGAGATTTTGTGGATACTTGAAGAATTTTCCAAAGATTTCCTCAGATTGTGTTTGAATTTGTAAAGATTTTGTGGGAAGTTTCTGGAATTTGGTAGGGTTTTGAGAAGATTTTTCTGGAATTTTGTGGGTTGTTTGTGGAATTTGGTAGGGTTTTGAGAAGATTTAGAGAGTTTGTTAGGATGATTGTGGTATTTTGTGGTATTTTTCTGGAATTCTGTGGGAATTTTGTGGAATTTTGAGGGATTTTGAGACTACTTGAAAAATTTTGAGGGATTTTTCTTAGATTGTGTGGAAATTGGAGGAGATTTTGTGGGATGTTTTTGGAATTTGGTAGGGTTTCTACATGATTTACCGAATTATGTATGCGTTTTCTGGAATTTTTTGGCATTTTGAGAAAATATAAATAATTTTGTGGGATTTTTCTGGAATTTTGTAAGATTTTTTGGAATGTTTTGGAATTTTCTGGAATTTTGTGGGATTTTGAGAAGACTTCAAGAATTTTGAAAGATTTTTCTTAGATTGTGCGGAAATTTGTGGAGTTTTTGTGGGACGTTTCTGGAATTTGGTAGGGTTTTAAGAAGATTTAGGGAATTTTTTGGGATGTTTCTGGAATTGTGTGTGATTTTTGTGGAATTTTGTGGATATTGAGAAGACTTGAAGAATTTAGAGGGATTTTTCTCAGATTTTGTAGAAATTTGTGGAGATTTTGTGGGATGTTTCTGGATTTCGTAGGGTTTGAGAAGTTTCAATAAATTCTGTGGGGTTTTTTTTAATTTTGAGGGATTTTGAGGACATAGGAACAATTTTGTGGGATTTTGGAGGTGCGCCTACAACTCCCGTGATGCTCCGCGGCACCTTTAAACCGTATTATACCGGCGCCTACAGCTCCCATCATCCCCCGCGGCCCAGAGATTCCCTGTTACAGCCCCCCGAGTGCCCGCTCGGACCCCAAAGGGTCCCCAGATTTCCCCCCCTTGACCCCCAAGTGTCCCCCTGACCCCGAATTGTCCCACAGAATCCCTAAATGCCCCTCCAAGTGCACACTCGATTCCCCTAAGTGTCCTCCAGACCCCCAAGTTCTCTCTAAATTCCCTCCCCAAACACAAAATTGCCCCAAATGTTCCCCAGAAAAGTCTCCATGGACCCCAAAGTGCCCCCTTTTACCCTGTCTGAGAATAATTTCAAAATTACGATTAACGGGCTAAAAATAGGAGTAATTAGCATAAAGAGGGAGAAATAGAGGTCAGTTAATTAATGAAGGCAATTGTGGTACTTAGAGCCAGAGAACAAGAATGTTTTTTGTTCCTGAAAAGGTATCAATTCTTTTATATAAATGCAAAATCAAGGTTATAAGAATACAGAATAATATTATTATAAAAAGTAAAATTTTATTTTTATAAATTAATTAGATTTTAATGATAAACAAAAATTGATAAATGTTCTCAATGCTTTGGGATGTCAGTCCCAGGTGGGCCATGTCAGACATGCTGAGGCTCGGGGTGAGGAGCAGGTTGTCCAAACAGGGGCAGCCCACATGGGGCTCATTCTTCTCTGTGACCAGACCTCCTAAGGAGACATTCAGCATCAGGATTGTAAAGAGCAAATCGTGACCTCCTGATCAGTACACAAAGATGTTTTACAGTTTGAACAGTAGAATGTTGTCACCGTAAGGTGCCTTCTTTGTTAATATAGCTCATGTTGTGTCATGTTTGGTAAATACCAATGTTGTTGTACCAGCCTTGTTAATGCCACCTGGCCTTGTCTATTCCCTCTGCTGCTCCCGGCACCCCCCATGGCACCGATGACAGCACCCAGTGTGTAGATGAGCCCAACTCCCATGGGGGGTAGCACCCAGGGGAAGTGGGATTAACATCTAAAGACCCCTAGAATCAGCGAGCCAGGGCACAAACCAGACTCCAAACTACACTGAGGAGCAAGGGAGAACATTGAGCAGCTGACTGATGTTCCAGACCTTGTCACCATAACTAAATAACATTTGCTCTCCACGACTACCCAAGATTTACAGTAAACCAGAGTCCTTCTAGAGGCTCTCCTGAAGGCAGAATCCCCAGCTCTGCCCTGTGGTAATATTGAACATTTTTTCCTCTGGGTCATCCATTGGGAGCAGCAGTGGTTGAGCTCCCCCACCCAGAGCTGCCCTCAATAAATGCATTAAAAAGGAGCTGCTCTCCTTGCCTGCTCTTTTCAGAAGGACTGACCCCGTGGCAGAGTGACCCACGCTGCAGCACTGTGAGGGGCTGTTCCCCATGGGATGGACTCAGCTTGGAGAAGTTCCTGGAGAAGTCTCCGGTGGGAGAGAGCCCAGGGTGCAGCAGGGGAACGACTCCTGTCCCTGAGCAGCGGGAAAAGCCCCGGGGGATGGAGTGACCATGGCCCCATTCCCTGTGTCCCTGCACTGCCGGGGGAGGAGGCGCAGCTGGGAGGAGGGAGGGGTGGGGAAGCTGGTTTTAAGGGTCTTCCTTTACTTCTCATGATCCTGCTCTGAGTTTGTGGAGTTTTCTGCCAGAAATCTCTCTCCTCCCCCACTCATCCACAGGGGTTTGGGGCAGTTTTCCCTTTTAGGGGGAAATACGAGCTATGCACTGATGCTCCTAATTAGCGCTGGGAGAAGTGAGGCTCCCGGGCTTCCCGCTGAGCCGGAGCCACCGAACACCCAGGACAGGGAAAGGCGAGCCGGGAGATGCGGAGAACTTTGTTTGTGTTCGGAGCTCAATGGCGGCTCGGGCCGGGCCCGTTCCAAGCCTGTTCCTCATCTCCGCCCCTCCCCTCACACAGCCCGGGGGGCCCTGAGAGCGCGGGGCGGGGCTGTGCCGTGTGCAGAGCCCGCCGCTGGCTGCGATTGGCTGCTGCTGCCGTCACTCGTGGCTCTGGCGCGCGCTGATTGGGCAGAGCGGGGACAAGCCCGGCCCCGCTGGCGCCCCCAGGGCGGCCGTGGGGGAGGAGAGCCGCCATTGCTGGAGCGTCTGTGCGGGCCCGGCAGCGGCGGCAGCGGCCGGAGCCCAGTGAGGCGGCGGCGGAGCTCGGAGGCGGCCCCAGCCATCGCAGGTGGGAGCCGCGCTCGGTTCTGCGGGGGCTCGGGGCTCGCTGCGGGCCCGGGAGGGGGCGGCAGGGGGCTGTGGCGGGTGGGTTGTGCCGTGGGCGGCCCGTGTTGGCCCTGGCGTGAGGGCGCTGCGGGAGCGGCTGCCCGCGGTCTCCTTCCCGCTGGGGCCTCGGCAGGAGCCGGTGCCGGAGCAGCGCTGGCTCGTCCCGCTTCGTGTCGGTAGCCCGGAGGTGGCTGCGCTGTGCCCGGGGCTGGGCGGGCAAATTCCCGGCGCCAGAGGTTTGTGTGGCCAAAGGAGCCCGAGGAGCGGTGTGAGAGTGACTTTATTGCTGCCCAAAGGGAGAGGCCGTGGGGCATTTGCCGTGCGCTCTCTCCAGCTGCTGGAGGACGCGGCCTCGTTTTTGTCCTGATTTTCCCGGCCGCGTGTCCCTGTCCCTTTCCCCACTGGCGGAGGTGCTTGGAAGGTTCAGACTTCCCCATCTGCCTCCTGCATGTCCCGGTTAATATGTACCCCCCACTTTTGTAGAACATCCGATATTGATGGCTCTGTTAAGTCTTTGTTCTTCTGGAAGTTCAGGAATTTAGCGGGACTTTGTCAGAGCAGCGGTCCTTGTCAATTAGTAACATTTTCTGAAACTGATGCTTTCTCCCATTGCTTCCTTATGTGCAAGTCCCTGGCCCAATCTGCAAGCAGATTCACTCATTGGCTCTGTTTTTTCTTTCCTGGGTGTTCTTTGATTTTGGGATTGCTCTCGGTGCCCTCATTCGCTGTCCTTTTGTAGCCGTTTGTGGCTCAGGAGGCCTGGCTGCCCCCTGCATCCCCTTGCTCAGCTGCTGAATGAGCTGCACTCAGCAAGGTGCAGTGCATGGTGAAAAGAGGAGAGTTGCTGTAGAACATAAGAGGAGAAAGTGCATTCGTTTAACCCATGGTCTGCCAGGGAACCACAAAAAAGTTGCCCATTCCCATCCTTTCCATGTTTGGACCAGTACATGACATTTTTCTTATATCCTTTGTCATCTGTTTCTCCACTTTTCCTCTGTGACCTATTTGCCAACAGCAGTTTGAGTTATTTAATTTTCCACAAACTCTGCCTCCTTTTTCTGCTGAAAGATAATCTGACCCCATCCCATGGTGAAATGTGTTCCTCATCTGGGTGGATTGGTTGGGAAGTCTGGAACTGGAGCTGTCTGGTTGGGTATTATTTTGAGGACATCCTGTAATCTAATTATGCCATGGAAATGATAAATTAGTTCTCTGGCTCCTGATATGAATTTGTTAGGGTTCCCAGGGGCTGGTCCATGGTGTTGCAGGATTTGTTCTGGTGGCCATTCATCTTTTCCCCATTTTTGGGTGCTCCCACCGGGCAGGGCTGCATCAATTTTGGGCTTTTCTCTAATTAAATCAGCACATACTTGGATTCCCAACTGAATTCCCTTAACTTGGGGTAGCAACAAAATCCAGAGCTGTAATTCACCCTGGATAACATAGAAAGTGAGAGCACAAGTTGGGGTGGGGAGTGGGATGATTCCTCCCCCATTTTTTATAGTGAAATTTTCACAGCATTGTCCATTTGCAGTTTTCCTTTTTAGCTTAACCAATTTCTGCTGCAGAGTCAGATATCCTCACTATTGGCTCTGCCTTTAGCTGTGCAAATTCCATCTGTGGCAGCAGGCAGAGCTTGGGGTGAGGGGCAGAGGAATTCAGCCCAATTCCTCCCCCAGGCAGGAACACCCTGGTACATTGTCCAGGCTTTGCCCCAGAGGTGTTAATTTGCATTTCTAAAGCTCCTCAGCTGGCTGCCTGGAATGAAGCTTCTCTTCCAGGGCAGCCAGGGGATGACTCACATGGAGCCCCAACCCCACCCCCCACCCCCCCCCCAATTTTATTTTTTTTTCTTTTTTAAGACAATTTTCTATTAACTGTTTCCATTTTAAAGGGCCACATTTCAAGGTCTTCTGGTTTTCAAAATGCAGCTTAAAGGTGAACATGGAAAAACCCATACCATAATGTTGTCATCACTAAGAGCCATGCACAAACATAAAAACAAAAATTAGAAAGAAATCAAGTATTTTCTTTTTCTTCTCTTCTGACCAAAAACTGATTCTCACACCCCTGGCCCAAACAGAACTGACAATAGAAAAGTAGAATTATTATGAAAAATTCTTCTAATGGTGTAATCCTTTCACTGAAACTGTGAAAAGCAAAATCTCTCCAACAATGTCTTTAGAGAAATAAGGCATGACTTGATTCTGAACAGAATCATTTCAACCACACACAGTCTGCATGTGCAGAGAAAATCATTCCATGGCATGTGAGTTTTACTAGATCTTTCCTAAACTTTATACAGTCTGAACCCATAGAAATTCATTGGTTTAGTGTTCATTGTTTCCAAGTTGTGGAGTCCTTAGTGTTTGGTTTCCTGTTGCATCCGGATTTCTGTGCCTCTGATGTGAATTAGGTCTGCACTCCTGGATTTCCTGCTCAGCCTTTTCCAGACCCCCTTGGATCCCCATTCCTGGGCCCTGGGACCCCCCCCCATCTCCTTCCCCAGCTCCGGGACCCCCTGCACCCCCTTCTCCTGCACCAACAGCGCCCTGCACCCCCTTTCCCGGGGATCCTCCCCTGGCAGCCCCTGGATCCCCCGGTTCCGTCAGCCCGGGGACCCCCGGAGCCCCATTCCCGGCCATCCCGGGGCACCGCACCCCCAGGCCTCCCTTTCCAGGGAAAGCCGAGCTGGGCACGGGGCTCTCCAGCCGCTCTGGCATTTCTGATCACCCAAAGGAGAGGGAGAGAGCAGCAGAGAGAGAGAGAAGGAGATTGGGAATCGGGGCTCGGGCTCCCAGCACCCGCTCCTGCTCCGCCGGGGCTGGGGAGCCGCAGCCGCAGGAAAAATGGGATCCGCGGATGCCGGGGCTTCCCCCGCTTTGGGCCGAAGCCGGCGGGTTCCAGGCAGAGTTTGGGCGCAGGGCCCGGGAGTTCAGCCCAGTTTGTCCCGGGGGTCCCGCAGTGCGCGGCCGAGGAGGGTCCCGGGGGATCCCGGGAGGGGATCCAGGGGAATTCCCTGGAATTGCCCCGTCCCCTCCCCCCGCGCTCCCTCGGGCACTTTCGCTTCCGCCTTGGCCGCCCTGCGCCGCCGGGATCTGCCCGGCGACCGGTGACGTCACTGCAGCCTCGGGCTGCCACTGGCGGGCAGCAAAGAGCGGCGCCAATGGCGGGGCCAGCGCGGAGCTGCAGATGCTGCAGCAGCGGCACAGCCAGAGCGGGGCTGAGCGGGGGGAGCCGGGGCTGGGGGATCTGTGGGGCTGTGATGGCAACTGTGGCACCGCCATGGGGATCCCTGAGATCCAGGCTGAGGGATTAACAAATTCCCTGGCTCACAGCTGCAGGGAATGTCTCCAGAAATATGTCAGATATGGGCGGGAGGCGCTGGAGTGTAAAGGTGGGGAGGGCAGAAATCCCATGGGAATATGGGAATGGGAATGTGGGATTTCGGTAGGCAAAATTTGGGAATGTGGGAATTCCCATGGAAATTCCATGGATGGATCTCAGACATCATCCCATTCCCACGGGACCTCCATGGATGGATCCCGCTGCTGTCCCATTCCCATGGGAATTCTGTGGATGGATCTCACTGCCATGCCATTCCCATGGAATTCCATGGGCAGATCTCCCCATCCCACTGCCATGAGAGCCCCAATCCGGTTCCCCTCCAAACCCATCCTGGGAGTTGCTCTGTTCCTTGCCCTCCCCACCCCCCACAAGACTCCTGGGGGTCTCCCCCAGGACCCATCCAGCCCCCCTAAACTCTTCCTGGGTCACCTCTCATCCCCTGATAACTGGAAGTCCCCCCGTGTCCCCTCCCCCAGGACTTTGGGGGTCCCACCCGACCTGTCCGTGCACCCCCAGATTTCTTCCACAGCCCCCCTGTGATGGTGGAGGGTGGGGGCCGAGTGCTGGTGCCCCCCTGCCTGCAGCAGATCCAGCGGTGAGGGCAGTTCGGGGGGTCCCTCAGCATTTGGGGTCCCTGGGATTTGGGGTGACCCCCCGGGCCCCCCAGGATCTCCCTGAACACGCTGACGCTGCCCGTGGGCAGTGAGAAGGTTCAAACCCGGCACGGGGTCCCCAGCACTGCCACCCGCATTGCCCAGGTACCCCCAAACCTGCCGAGAACCCCCAAAGCCCCCGGGACACCCCAACCTCCCCTGATCCCAAACACAGCCCTGGATGCTCCAAAAACTCCCCAAAACCACAAAACCCCATACAGACATTGAGAAGGTTCATACCTGGCATGGGGTCCCCATGTCCATCACCAGCAGGTTCCCCAAAACAGCCTTGAGATCCCAAATTTCATCCCCGGGATCGCCCAAATTCCCCCATCGGGACTCCTGTAAACCCCCTTGGGAACCCCCAAAAAACACCATGGCCCCAAAAACACCCAGAACTTCTGAAAACCCCCAGGAACCCCTCATGAAGGTTTATACCCAGCATGGAGACCCCATCATCTCCATCGGCATCACCCAGGTACCCCCAAACCCCTCCCGGGACCCCCAACCCCTCCCGGGCTCCACTGCCGGAACCAACGGGAGCGGTGTTGCCCTTTTAAGAGGAGTTACAGTGGGACCCGACAACACCGGGGGCCCTTAAAGCGGCCATGGTAGAGAGAACCCCCAAAATCCACCCTGGGGGACAAAACATCCCCTACAGGGGCTTGGGGTGGGGACACCCCTGAAAATGTCACTTAAAGCCGTCATGATCCCCCCTCAAAAGGGGCTTGTGGGGCTGCGGCCGCACAAACACCCTAAAATGGGGAGGAAAAAACACCCCTGTAGTGGTGGGATCCCCCCCAAAAAATACCTGAAAAAGAGAAAAACTCCTCTTGAGAGGGGCCTCAAGACCCTGAAAGGCCCTGGAAGAGGGACAAGATCCCCTCCTGTGCTGGGGCCTCCCCGAGCCGGGAACTCTCCCGTTCCTGCACTCGGGGGAGCCCCGAACGACGGCGGCTCCTGGGCTGAGCCCCCCTCAGCCGGGGCTGCGGGGGGAACTGGGGGGGCTGGGACGGGGCTTGGGGCTCCTGGGGTGAACTGGGGGACCCTCAGTGCTCCCACCTCCCCCTGTTCCCCTGTCCCGCCCCGTTCCCATTGTTCCCCCAAAGCTCCGCTGCCCCCAGCTCGGTTTGGGGGGGACCCAGCCCTTTCCCATCGTGTCCCGGCCCGGCCCCGCTCACCCGAGGGCTCCGAACCGCACACAGGGACAGAGGAGGGACAGAGGGGGAGGAAGAGGAGGGACAGAGCAGGAGGAAGAGGAGGAGCAGGAGGAGGAAGAGCTGGAGCGGGCAGAGGAGGCTCCACCTGCGCTCCCCGCTCTCTGCATCTGCAGCTCCTTCGGGACCATCGCCCCCCATCCCGCAGGTGCCCGGGGAGGGGGAGCTCGCCCCAAATACCCCGGGGCTCCCTGGCTTTGGGGTTTTTGGGGGGGATGTTTGGGGATGGCAGGGCTCCAGAGCCGAGCCGCAGATGCCCCTCGGGGGCACCCCGGGGGTCCCCGGGAGGTGTTTTTGGGGGGTCCCGGTGGCGGTGGCGGCAGAGCCCCGGCAAAGGGGCCGGGGGGATGCGGGTCCGGCATGGCCGGGAAAGGGGTTCGGGGCTCCCGGTGCCGGCAGTGGCTGCTCCCAGCATGAGCCCAGTTGCTCCCCCCGTGTGGCTCCAGTTTCCTGTGAGCCCCACGATAAGCCAAATCACTCCCAGTCATTCCCTATTAGAGTACAATTTGTCTCCATTTTATCACATTTTTCCACATTTTTATCCAATTTTCCCCATTTTTATCCCATTTTTGCTCTATTTTCCTAATTTTTATCCTATTTCCATATAGTTTTCGTCATTTTTATCCTATTTTTTATTTTTCACCAACTTTTCCCTCATTTTTTTTCCTTTTTCCTCCATTTCTGCCTTTTTTATCTCATTTTTCCGCAGTTTACTCTATTTTTTCCTTTTTTTTTTCCTATTTTTCCTCCACTCTTATTCAGTTTTTTCCCCATGTTTTCCTATTTTCCCCCCAATTTTTTTCTATTTTTAATCTATTTTTTTTTCCCATTTCCCCATTTTACCATATTTTTGCTCCATTTTTCCCCATGTTCTCTCCTGTTTTCCCCATTTTCTTCCATATTTTCCACCATTCTTGCAATATTTTTACGATTTTTATTCCTATTTTTACCTCAGTTTTCCCCATTATTTTCCCCATTTTTATCCTGGTTTTATCTCATTTTTCCACAATTTTATCCCAATTTTTTTCCATTTCTTTCTCCCATTTTTCCCAATTTTTCCTCCATTTCCATCCCATTTTCCCCAATTTTTCCCTATTTTTTTCCAATTTTTTCCCTAATTTTGGCTCCATTTTCCCCCATTTTTGCTCCATTTTTCCTGTCATTTTTCTCAGTTTTCCCCCCATATTTTTGTAGTTTCCCCCGACTTTTCCACGTTCTTCCTCCATTTCTATCCTATTTTTCTCGATTTCTCCTTATCTTCCCCATTTAATTATCCCAAAAATTGAAATTTGGGGAAAAAAAATAGAAATTTTGGTGGGAAAAAAGGTGCTTTGGTGGCAAAATTCCATGAATTTAAATCACAGCTTTCCCATGATTTTTCCATTATTTTTCCATGATTTCCAGCCAGAAGGAGGTGTGGGATTCATTCCAATATTCTGGAAGCTGGAAGAGGACCAAGCCATCAGTCTTCCAAAAAACCTGGAGCACTCAAAGGTGCAATTCCACCTTTCCCCACTCCCCGGATTCTCAGGTCTGGAAATTCTTCCACAACCTCCCAGGCAGGCAATTCCTAAAATTCCATGGAAAAATGGGATAGTTGGATTCCATCCTGGTTTTTTCCTGATTTTTCCCATTTTTTTCCCAGTTTTTGTCCCCTTTTTTCCTGTTTTTTCCTGATCTTTCCAGATTATTTTCCTCTTTATATTCCTCACATTTCCCCCGATTTTTCCCAATATTTTCCTAATATTTTCCCAATTTTTTCCCAATTTTTTCTTTCCTTTTTTTCCCATTTTTCCTGATTTTCCCCTCTTTTTTTCCCAATTTTTTTCCTGGTTTTTTTTCCAGTTCTTTCTCAAATTTTCCTGATTTTTTCCTGATTTCCCTTGATTTTTCCCTCTTCTTTTCCCAAATTTTTCTGGATTTTCCCCTACTTTTTCTTAAATTTTTCCCTCATTTTCTGTTTTTTCCCCTGATTTTTCCCAGATTTTTCCCTGATTTTCCCACAATTTTTTTCATTATTTTTTCTGATTTTTCCAGTTTTCATTTACTTTTTCTTTTCCTGATCTTTCTCTCATTTTTCATAATTTTTTTCAAATTTTTTTCCCATTTTTTTCCTGAATTTTCCCTCTGATTTGTCCCAATTTCCCCCCATTTTTTTCTAATTTTTCCTGACTTTTGCCTTTTTTTTCTAAATATTTCCTGGCTTTTTCCCAGTTTTTTCCCATTTATCTGTGGGGTTTTTTTCCCTGTTCTCTTTTCCTCATTTTTTCCCTGATTTTTTCCTTAATTTTTCCCAAATTTTTCCCAGTCTTCTTCCTCTTTTTTTTCCACATTTTTACCCATTTTTTCCCTATTTCTTCCCCCATTTTTTCCTGATTTCCCCTCTTCTTTTCCCAATTGTTTCCTGGTTAGTCCCCAATTTTTTTATAGTTTTTCCCTGATTATTTCCCTGTATTTTCTAGTTTTTTTACTGATTTTTCGTGATTTTTTTAGGTTTCTTTCCTCTTACTTCTCAATTTTTCAAATTTTGTTCCTGATTTTTCCTGATTTTTTTCCTGATATTTTCTCTTTCTTTTCCTGATTTTTTTTTCAGTTTTTTCCCAATCTTTTCTCAAAATTTTCCTTGATTTTTGCGGTTTTTCCCATTTTTTTGCCCATTTTTCCCCCTGATTTTTCCCTTTTCCTTTCCCAAATTTTTCTGGTTTTCCCAGTTTTTTCCTGATTCTCTTTCATTGTTTTTTTATGATTTCTTTTCCAGATTTTTTTATCCTTTTCCTGATTTTTTTTCCCTTATTTCCTTTGATTTTTCTTCTTTTTTCACAATTTTTTTCTGATTTTTTCCAACATTTTTCTCAAGTATTTCTGTTTGTTCTTTGATTTTTCCAAATTTTTTCCTGATTTTTCCCAGGGATTTTTGTCTTTCTTTTCCTGATATTTTCCCTTATTTTTATCAAATTTTCCCCAATTTTTTTCATGCTTTTCTCTTTTTTTCATTCTTTTTCCAGATATTTCTGCCTTCTTTTCTCAAATTTTTCCTAGTGTTCTCCCAATTTCTTCTCAAATTTCACTGATTTTTCCTGTTTTTTTTCCAATTTTTTTCATTATTTCCCATTTTTTCCTGGATTTTATTCCTCTTTGTTTGCTTGTTTTTTTTCCTGACCTTTCCCAGTTATTTCCCAGTTTTATTCCTGGCTTTCCCCATATTTTTCCTATATTTTTCCTGTGTTTTCCAGATTTTTCCTTATTTTCCTATTTTTTCCTGATTTTTTTTCCTGATTTTTCCCCATTTTTTCCTGATTTTTTCCTGATTTTTCCCAGGTTTTTTGCACTTCCTTTTCCTGTTTTTTTTCCTTGATTTTTCACAATTTTTTTCTTGAGTTTCCTCTTTTTTTTCCCAAATTTTTCCTGGTTTTCCCCAATTTTTTGTCAAATTTTCCCCTGTTTTTCCCAAATTTTTCCCAATTATTTCCTGATGTTTTCTTAATTTTTTTGGATTTCGCCTTGATATTTTTCATTTTCCCTGAATTTTCCCTTCCATTTTCCTTGAATTTATCCTGGGTTTTTTTTCCATTTTTCCCCAATTTTCCAGTTTCCTTCACACTCCCAGTATCATCTCAGTAACTCCCAGTCTGATCCCAGTCACTCCCAGGATGAGGCCAGTGGCCCCAGTTGCTCCCTGGCAGTGCCAGTGTGACCCCAGTAGCCTCCAGTGTGATCCCTGGGACTCCCTGTCTCTCCCAGTATATCCCAGTCAGCCCCAGCACGCTCCCAGTCATTCCCAGCTCCTCCCAGTTGCTCTCAGCATGATCCCAGTTGTTCCCAGCCACTCCCAGTCAATCCCAGTATGATTCCAGTCACCCTCAGTGGGATCCCAGTCTCAGCCAGCAGGGACCCAGCTGCTCCCACTGGGATCCCAGTTGAGTATGATCCCAGAATAGTTGCAATTCTTCCCAGTTCCTACCAGTGTGATCCCAGTTGTCCCTGGAATAGTCCCAGTCCATCTCAGCATGGTTCCACTCACTCCCAGTTGCCCCCACCACTGTTCCAGCTGTTCCCAGTATGGTTATAGACACTCCCAGTATATCCCAGTCGCCCCAGTAAGGTTCTGGTTACCTCAGAATGATCCCACTCTTTCCCACTTCCTCCCAGTATGATTCCAGTTGTGGTCTCAGTTCCCTCAGCATGGTTCCAGTACCTTCCAGTTGATCCCCAGTTGCTCCCAATGTGTCCACATTTTCCTCCCAGCATGGGCCCAGTAGCTCCCAGTAACCCCCAGTCAGGTTCCATTCACACCCACTGTAATCCCAGTGGTTCCCAGTGCTATCCCTGTAGGAGCCATTGTCACTCCCAGTATGGTTCCAGTCACTTCCAGGATGATCCCAGTCACTCCCACTACAATCTCAGTCACTCCCAGTATGAGTTGTTGTACCAGCCACCCCCAGTATGGTTCCAGTCACTCCCAGATACTCCAAGTATGATTCCAGTCATGGCCAGAGTGACTCCCTGTCACTCCCAGGATGGGCCCAGTTGCTCCCAGTCACCTCCAGTATGGTTCCAGTCCCAGCCAGCCCCTTTTCAGTCACTCTCAGTATGATCCCAGCTAGTTCCAGTAGGATCCCAGTATGACCCCAGCATGGGCACAGCCACTCCCAGGATTATCCAGTGTGGTTCCAGTTGCTCCCATTTACTTGCACTGTGGTTTCAGTCTCTCCCAGTCTATCCCAGTTGCTCCTAGTCACTCCTTGGGTGCTTCCAATGTGATCCCAGTTGCTCCTAGTCACTCCCAGTCACCCTGAGTGCAGTCCCAGTTGCTGCCAGTATGGTCCCAGTCTTGCACAGCATGGCCCAGCTGCTCCCACTGTGATCCCAGTAGGACCTCAGCATGGTTCCAGTCACTCCCTGTTCCTCTCTGTGTGATCCCAGTTGCACCCAGTTTAATCCCAGTATAGTTGCAGTCCCTCCCCAGATGATCCCAGACCCTCCCAGCATGGTCCCAGTCATGCCCAGTTGCCCCTGGTGCAGACCCAGTCAATCCCAGTTGTTCCCAGTTGTCCCCAGCATGGTTCCCGTTGTTCCCAGCGTGATTTCAATTTCCCCAGGATGGTCACAGACATTCCCAGTATATCCCATGTGCCCTCAGCATGCTTGTGCTCATTCCCAAGGATTCCCAGTTGCCCCAGTAGGGTTCCAGTTACCCCAGTCCAAACCAGTCCCTGCCAGTGCTGCCACTCCTGGGATCCCCCAGCCCTCTCTGTGTTCCCCCCTCCCACATCTCCCCAGAGGAGCCCCAAGGGCTGGCAGTCCCCAGCCAGGGTCCCCAGCCAGCCCCAGGTTGGATCTGCAGCCCCCAATTTTCCCAGTTTCCCTCTCCTTTTCCCCGGGCCGGGTTCCCCCCGTCCCCAGCGGGTGGGAGCAGCGGAGAGCCCCGCGCTGCCCATCCCGACCTGTCCCGGCTCCATCCCCGCTCCTGCCGTGGGCTGTGAGGGGCTTGGGAACGGGGCACCGAGGGTGTCACTGCTCCTGGGGGAGGAGGAGGAGGGATGGAAGAGGAGGGATGAAGAAGGAGAGGGAGAAGGGATGGGAGTAGGAGAAGGAGTTGGCGTTAGGGAGGAAGAGGAGGAGAAAGGATGGAAGGGGAGGAGAGGAAGGAAGAGGAGGGACAAAGGAGGATCAGGGTAAGGAGAAGGAACCACGAGGTCGAGCACTCCCTGAATTCACAGCCCCTCACCCATGGGATGATCATCCCCCATCCTACAGGTGCCTGGGGAGGGGGATCTTGGCACAAATATCCTGGGGCGTCCCTGGGTTGGGATTTTGGGGGGATGTTTGGAGAATGAAGAACCCCAAAGCTGAGCAGCAAATGCCCCTTGGGGTGACACTGGGGAGTCCAAGCATCCCTTATTGAGGAGATGGAAATGGGGGGAACTTTTCAGATTCCTGGTACTCCCAGCAGCCTGGGGAGGGCAGGGACTGAGCAGACAGAGGACCCCCAGTAGAAGTGTAACCGTCAGCAGCTGGAACAGGGGGGAACCCCTGAACAGCAAAGGGGAGAGACCAGAGATGGGGAACTCCTGGGAGGCATTTTCAGGGCTGAATCTTGGTGTTTGGGATGTTTTTATGGACGGCTGGTGACTTCTAGAGATCGACTTGGGCAGAAAAAACTCCCTAACCCAATGTGCTCGTGAATTGTATTTCTCCCCAAACCAGGATTTCCCATTCCCAAATCTTGGCTGGATGGAGAAGGAGGCTGCGAGGAAGAGGAAGATGCCCCAGGACACCCAGGCAGGTGAGGAGGAAGTCAGTGCCCCTTTCCCCCTCTCTCCTGCTCCATCTCCCAGCCCAGCATGGCCCCCAGCTGCAGGACAACCCCGCTGCCGACGCCGTCCTGCCGGGGACGCACTGGGGGGATCTCCTTCCCCTTCCCTCTGGCACGGAGGCAAATCCCATCCTCTCCTTGTCCTTCCTCCCCCAGACAAGGAGCTGAGGATGGAGACCAGAGAGGACAAATCCCCGCAGCAGAACCTGGTGGAAGAGGCCACTGTGAGCAGCTCCACAGTGCAGGAATCCAATGGGGAGGAAAATCCCCAGAGATCCCGCAGGAGGAGGGGCTCAAAACCCATCCCAGGGTGCTCTGAGGAGGAAAGACCCACCCTGTGCCGGGAAGGCGGCCGGAGATCCAGCCAGGGCTCTGAGCTGGTGGTCCATGAGCAGCTTCAGGATGGGGAGAAACCCTACAAGTGCTTGCAGTGTGGGAAGAGCTTCAGCCAGAGCAACAAACTGATCCGCCACCAGATGATCCACACTGGGGAATGGGCCTACGAGTGTGGGGAATGTGGGAAGGGCTTCAGCTGCAGCTCCCAGCTCATCATCCACCAGCGCATCCACACTGGGGAGAGGCCCTACGAGTGTCCCGAGTGTGGGAAGAGGTTTCAGACCAGCTCCAGTCTCCTTGAGCATCAGCGGATTCATACGGATGAGAGGCCCTTCCGCTGCCCCGACTGTGGGGAGGGCTTCAAGCAAAACTCCCACCTCATCACCCACCGGCGCATCCACACTGGGGAGAGGCCCTTCGAGTGTGGGGAATGTGGGAAGAGTTTCAGACAGAGCTCCAGCCTGATCTGCCACCAGAGGACTCACACTGGGGAACGGCCCTATGAGTGTGAGGAATGTGGGATGACCTACAGCCAGAGGTCCCACCTGACCATCCACCAGATGATCCACACTGGGGAGAGGCCCTATGAGTGTCCTGAGTGTGGGAAGAGGTTTCAGACCAGCTCCATTCTCCTCAGGCACCAGCGGATTCACACGGATGAGAGGCCCTTCCTCTGCCCCGACTGTGGGGAGGGCTTCAAGCACAACTCCACCCTCATCAGGCACCGGCGCATCCACACTGGGGAGAGGCCCTACAAGTGTACCCAGTGTGGGAAGAGCTTCTCCAGGAGCTCTAATTTGACCCAACACAAACGGAGGCACCGGTAAGGGAAGCCCTGTGAGTGCCCCAAGTGCAGGAGGAGCTTCGTGTGCTGCCTCAGCTCCATCCCCCATCAGAGGACCCACGTTGGGCAGAGCCCTGATGACCCACGGACCCAGTGATCTGTGTTGGGAAGACACTGGGCTGGTGGTCATTTTGATTTGGCCCTGATATTCTTTTAATTCATCTTCATCCCTTTAAAATAGACAAAATTGGGGTAAAAAGTCAAGAAATTCATCAAAGGCATCTAAAGCCTCACTTTTTACTAGTGCTTGAAGGGATTCTGGTATTCAGGGAGGTAATGTGGAGGGTTTTTGGGGGTATTTGGTTTATTTGTCTCCATCTCTTGGCACTCAAGGAGATGAGCGAGTTCTATCTGTCACCTCAAAACCACTCAGTGCCATTGAAATCTACTCAATCCCACCCAAAATTCCTGGATTCCACAGCCCCTCAGGGTGTGATGTCTTAAGTTTTAGCTTTCCTATTTTTCATATTCTGCACTGCCTAGGTTTGTAGTTTTGAACTTCCTATTAAGTGTTAGTGAGCTCTCTTCACAGAGTAGGTAGACAAAACAATTCCTTTTCTAGCTTGATACCAAGGACAGTCGTTACAAGTTCCAGGCCCAAAAGCATGAAGAAGGGTGGACTGAAGAGAGAAAACAAGAAGGATGGGAATTCATCATCTGAAGCTGTAACTGGAAGATGAGCCCCAATATGCAGATGGACTTAAAATTCTAAAAATGTGAGACCTCATGATCATTTTTGTGACCATTTTTGGTCCATCTTGGGTGTAGCCCTGGCCAGGTTCTTGTACTGCCCAAGGTGTATCCTTTAAGGCCTTTTAATAAACTTTATTCTTAACTCTGTCCAGCCCCTGTTCTATGTCAGCCTTCTGAAGGCATCAGGTGGAATGGGGTTGGAAGGGGATTGGGTGAAGTGGGATGCAGATCAGTAGGGGTGAGATGGGCATTGGGTGGGGCAGGATGGGTGGGATGGAGTTTGGGAGGTGTGAAATGGGGGAAATAGAGCTTGGGAAGGGGGTCTTGATGTCCAGCAGGGATGGGATGGGTTGGGGTTTGGATTGGGGAGGTGGGGTGGGGTCTGCAATGAGACAGCCAAAGTTTGGGGATGATGAATGAAGGGGGAGCCCATTACTGAGTGAGGTTTTGTGTGAGGTGCCCCTGCCCAGGGAGGCAAGGATTGAGTTTCAAATGAACATTGTTAAAGTGAGGGGTGTGGGCAAGAGTGAATTCCATCCCTCTGCCTCAGAGGATGGGCCCTGCGAGCCCAGGAAGAAACTCCACCCTGGACCCCTCGTGGGGTGGCAGCCCAGGGATTTCTGATTGGGTTTGGGCCCCTGGGGTTTCTCCCTTGCTGTGTTCCCAGTGGTTCCTGACCTTGAACTCCACCCTGGTTGTCAAACCCCATCTCCCTGCCTCTGTTTGGGGCTGTCTCTGGATCTGAGTTTGTTCCTGAGCTGAATAAATGGTTTCCTGAGCAGAATCCCATCTTGTTGGTGTCCCATGCCTGTTCCTGGTAACTGTGGCTTCCCTGGACATGATCCTGCAGCCCTGGAATGCAAGGCTCTGCAAACTGGAGACCCGCCCTTGACCCCCTAAAAATCCAAAAATTCCCTAAAATTTGCCCAAATCTCCCCAAATTCCCTTAATTTCCCTAAACTGGCCTTTTTGTTCCCTTCGCTGCCTCTGCAGACGGTGTCTTGGGGACACCTCCAGGAATTTGCAGGGGGTCTCTCCTCCCCTGCCACCCCCAAAAAACCCACTGCTTCTGGGAAAAAATTCCCCCAAATCCCTTTGATTCAAGGGGGAGTTCCCACATTTTTTATGCATTTTTTGGGGGTTCCCCCCAAATTTTTCAGGTTTTTTTACCTTTTTTTGCCCGTTTTTTTTTTGTTTTTGGCATTTTTAAAAGTGAAATTTTTTGGGGGGGGGGGTTCCCCCAGTTTTTTGGGGGGGGTCCCTCAATTATTTCCTGGGAATTCGACCCCTCCCTCGATATATCCTTTGTCCCCCTCCCCCCAAATTGGGTTGAGGGGATTTTTTTTCTTTTTTTTTTTTTTTTCTGTTTTTCTTTATTTTTACCTTTCCCCACCCTTGTATTCTTTTTTCCTCTTTTAATTTATTTGTACTTAATTGGGGGGGCTCAGGGGCAGGAATTTTGGGGAGGGGTCACCTGGGGGGGCTAGAAAATTTGGGGAGACACCCATTCCCCCAAAAAACAGGAAAAATCACAGCAATTCTGGTGTTTTCCCCCCCATCCCAAGGTGTGAAAAATATGAAATAAAAAATTTACGTTCTCAACTTTTCTGGAGATTTTTGGGGAGGGAGTTGCGATTTTGGGGTGGCGGGTTGGGGAGGAGTTGCTGTTTTTTTGCAGGGGAGTCTCCCAGGTTTTGGGGTGGAATTTGGGAATTTGGGGGAATTTGGAGGTTTGGGGGGAAATTTGGGGTGTTGGGGAGAAACTTTGAGGGTCCTGGGGGAATTTTGAGGTTTTAGGGCAGAAATTTTAGGATTTTTTTTGTAACATTTGGGGGTAGGTGGAGGAAATTTGGGGTTTTAGGGAGAACTTTGGGTTTCTCAGGGGGAGGATTTGGGGTTTTGGGAAAGAAATTGGGGTTTGGGGGGGAAATTTGGTGGTTTTGGGGGAAATTTGGGGGGGGAGAATTTTGGGGGTTTTGATGAATTCTGGGGTTTTGAGGGGAAATTTGGGTTTGGGAGGAAATTTGGAGTTTTGGGGTGGGATTTTGAGTCTTGGGTGGATTTGGGACTTTGGGGGGAGTATGGGGGGTTTGGGGTTTTTGGGGTGATTTGTGAGGAATTTTGGTATTTTTGGGGAGGAATTTGGTGGTTTTGGGGGGAAGTGCAGGGATCCTGGGGGGGTTCTGATTTTGGGAAGGGGATTTGGGAGAATTTTTTGGGTTTGGGGGAATTTCCATTGATGGGGAGGGGTCCTGATCCCATTGAGAAGGGGCATTTTGGGGAGGCGTCCTGAATTTGGGGGGAGGGGGGTCTCAGGGAGGATTCCCCATTTTGGGGCAGGGTTTGGGTTGGATTTGGGGGGATTTTCCAGTGATGGGGAGGCATCTTGGGGGTGGGATTTGAGGAGAGGTCTCATCAGAGCCCCATCCTGAGCTGGAAGTGGGGGGGATGTTGGGAGTAGAATTTGGGGAGGATCTGGGGGGAGATTTTCCAGCCATGAGGAAGGGTCCCGGTCCCGGGGCAGTTCCTGAATTTGGGGAGCAGTCTGGAATTTGGGAGGGGTCTCATTGGGGCAGCAGGAGGGGATGGAAGGGGGGCACAATGTTGGCACAGCCGCTCTCCAGGGGGGCCGTGGGCAGCTCCTCGGGGGGTGCTGGGGGTCGCGGCCGCAGGCGCTGCAGCAGCGAGGTCAGGAACAGGAACAGCTCTGCCCGCACCAGCGCCTCCCCCAGGCACAGCCGCTGCCCTGTGGGGAGGGGGCGTCAGCACCGCCCCACCACAAAGGGTGGGGGGTCCCAAAAGGGGTGGGGGTCTCCAGAGAGTCTGGGGGTCCCAAAGGGATGGGGGTCTCTAGAGGCTCTGGGGTCCCAAAGGGGGCTGGGAGTTCCAAAAGGGGCTGGGGGTTTCAGGGATTGGGGATTCAAAAAGGGCCAAGGGGATTCCAAAGGGTCTGGGGACTTTGGGGGCTATGGGATCCCAAAAGGGTCTGGGGTCCCAAGAGGGTCTGGGCTACCCCAAAAAGGGTCTGGGGGGTCCCTAATGGGTCTGGGAGCTTTGGGATTGGGGTCCAAAAATGGTCTGGGTCTTTCAGGGGTGGGGGTCCCAAATGGGTCTGGAGTACCCACCCCGAGGAATTTTGGGATTCCAAAAAAATGTAGGGCCACACCCCAAAGGAATTTGGGGATTTTTGGGATTCCAGAAGGATTTAGGACTTCACCCCAGGGATTTATGGGATTTTTGGGGTGCCGAGAAGGGCACAAAGGCCTCATTGCACTGGAACTGACCCTGCTCATCCAGGATGTTCCCAGGGTCAAATTTTGAGGATTTTTGAAGGATTTGGGGTTGTATAGGACCGAGCTCAGCAGGGGGTAAATGTCTGTGTCCTGTGGGGTCAGGTGTGGGGCCAGAAGTGTCATTTGGGGTCAGGTGTGGGGTCAGAGGAGTCCTTTAGAGTAATTTGGGGTTATTTGTGGTAATTTGGGTTCATTGGAGTCATTTGGGGTTACTAGGGTGTAAGAGACAGTCTGAAGTTACCCTCATCTGCCTCACAACCATCACAAGAACAGAGACCAAGACCCTGAAGACCCCAAGGGAATTTGTGCAGGGGTTCTGGCCTGGTTGAGGTGGAAGCTTGCCAGGTGATGGTTTGCAGGTGTGCTTGTTGTGCTGTCAAGGTACACTGCCTTCATTCCTGCTGCTGAGCAGGGACTTGTAAGGAGCGGCCTGTTCTGTACCTTACACCTGCTTCCCAGAGCAAGGGGTCTCATCACAATAGCCTGGGAATTTCCCCACCTCTTGGCCAGCTGCCCCTCGCTTTGAAACAGTCTGTAAAAATGTCTTTTCCAAGTTATTTTCTTTGAGAGAGATGTCCCCATGGAAGAAGACACCAGTGACCCTGTCTTGTCTGTTGGTAACTATAACCACCTCTTTTCTCTCTTTACATTGGCTCTTTACCCCTCTCTCCCTCTAACTCTCCCTCTCTCCCTCTCTCTCCCCCTCTCATCTATCACATAACCCATGTTGCTGGCACTAAAATAAAGATGCATTATTGCTGTTGTGATTTAAACTGAAATCCCCTGGGGTCCTTTTTGCACTCTGAGCTCAAACGAACCTCTCACGACTCCCACTTGTGTTAGGGGATCGTGACACTCGGCAGCGGGGTGACCCAAGGTGCGGCTTAGAGCAAATGCTCCACGGCACAAGGATATTGGTAGGCGCATGGTGGAGACAAGGATGAGGAGGAGATCTCCAGTATGGGTTCCAAAGGCTTCTACTCCACTGCAGGGTCCAGGGACTGAAGACTGAGAACACAACTGTGTGTGGGGGTTTTTATATGGGGGAGGCCAGAGGGAGGGTACAAAATTTTAACCAATAGGAAGAAGCTGTGGGAGGAGTGGAAGGTTCCATTCAACAATACAATAGGGGAAACAAGGGGAGCAGAGTGGGTCACATGGGCCAATGGGGCATTGGAGATCAGGGGATTTCCAGAGGGGTGGCTCAGGTAGGAGGCTGGCCTAAGGGAAGACTGACAAATGGGTGTAATGACAGATGAGGAACATTTGGAAACAAGGGGTGGGCTTGAGGCAGGATTTGATAGGTGGGTAGGAGGATACAAACTAGGAGCAAACCAATGACTTAGGGGAATAATGGGAGAAACCATTCAAACAAAACACACCACAACAATAGAACTGTTAACCATTACAGGAGGTGGCATCTTCAGGAGGCAATGGATGTGAGTGAGCCCTTGCCACATTGACACTGATTGTTCTGTGTGGAAAGGGACACTGAGAACTTGCCTCCAGCATTCTCCATGGATCTCAAACTGCCATGTGCCAGGGCTTCCAGATAATCCATGTTCTGATCTCAATCTAGACGGGAGCACAGATCAGAACCCTTTCCATGGTGCCCCCAGCAGAGCTGCGTATGCCTTTGTCCGGCAGGAAAAGGGACGTGGGCAGAGCAGGCAGGTGCCACCCTGCTCTATTTGTGTGCCAGGCCTGAGCTTCAACTGTTTCTGGTTTCTTAGCTAATTTCTTCCTGGCTCCTCTTTAACACAAACAAGAGAATAGCATCACACAGTCCAGTTTGGCAAATAAGGCTTGTGAACTGCTGAGTGCTTCCACTAAATTAAAAACGCAATGTGCTTGAAAGCCGACCTTCTGTTTGCTCAGGGCTCCTCACCTCTGTAGATGAGGTGAGTTTATAATGCTGGTACGTGGGTTTTAGGAGTATGTGGGTTTTTATCTGTGATAGAGATGAGGAAGTGTTGAACTCGTTCCAATGAGCTGCCAAAAGCAGTGACTTTAGTCCCTCTTTGGCTGGGGAGTAGCACTGGCCTTGTTGAACGCAGGCAGCAGCACAAGCAGGACTCCTCCAGCAGCAGGGACACGCCACAAGCCAGCAGGGAACTGTGGCACCAGAGGGGACCGTGGCACCAGAGGGGACCGTGGCACCAGAGGGGACCGTGGCACCAGCCATGCCCAAGGTCTGAACAGGGTGGCAAAGTCAGGTGGTGCTACCCGGCTGCATGAACAGCCCAGGCAAGGCCTGGTGAGGAACCAGGTCTGGGGGCCATCCAAGGACTCCTGTCAAGAGCAAATGGTTCTAATATTCTCTCTGGGACAAAAAAGGAGCAATCTTTAGGGTGAACTCGTGCTAATAAATATTTGCTCACATATGGTGGGGTTTCTCTGCAAATGGGCTTTGATGGGAAATTTCTGACCACATTTAGTTTTACTCTTTAAGTCGAGCACCTGAGTATCTTTGTTAAGGAATGGAGAATTGTTTGTAGCTCAGTATTTTCTCAGGAGGAGCCTTACATTTTAGCACAGGAGGAAGGTAAGGCAAAGTTTAAAAGCTTTCCCCTCCTGAAGACACACTTTCTGAGGAGTCTGAGGAGAATTCCCCTCAGCCACTGCCAGGGCTGTTTGCCTCCTCTGCAGGCTCAGGATTCTGGGAGTTCCACGAGCCTCAGCTCCCACAGTATTTTCCTCTGAATATTTATTGTTTTGCAGTACACAGGGAGAATATTTTGTGCTAGATTCTCTTCTGGGTTTTGAGGTGAATCTTATTAATTCTGTTGATTTTCCTGTCCAGACGAACTTTTGGTAGATAGGAAGGAAAAGGGAAGAAGTACCATGGAAAATCAATTGCTCAAAATCTGAGAGGCTCAACCACAGTAAAAATGAAGTCTAAATTGAGGAATTTTTTTATTTCTTTTTTTCCCTTGCTAGGTGGGGTAAAACATGAAGTGTTAATAAAGTTCTTTGAAAAGATTCAGCAAGCACCTAGCTATATGAAAATCAAAAGAGTGAAGGATGAGACGAGGCATGGGAAGAATCTTCAGCCCTTCGCTGTTGAAAGTAAAACAGTAGGAAAACTGCCTCTGGCTGTTACCCACAGGTAACGTGTTATCTGTAGCCAAGAGCAGATGGCCCAAGCTGTTGGTAGCCCAAGCCCTGCCGTGGCTGGCCCACTTTCAGTCCTAGCTGGACCAGGGTGGCTGGCTCGGGAGGGGAGGAGGTGGGGGGATCTCAGGGGGCTTCTGCTTCACAGCCGGGCTGGGGGGCCGTGGAGGAGGCACGGAGTGCTGGTGTTCTGCTTTCTGGAACGATTCCTCCTTCTGAGGCCACGTCTTTGGGCTCCCTGGGGGCGAGGGAGAGTCGTGCCTTCTTGGCCAGGAAGCTGGAGCTGCAGCAGGGCGACTGTGGAGAGAAGAGGTGGCTGAGGCCCCCAGCTGCCGCTGGCACACAGGGACCCTCCTGCACAGCAGGGCCCAGAGCTGCCAAGGCTCCCCAGCACGGCTGCAGCTGCTGGCACAGCTTGGCCCAGCTGGACAGCTGCCCCTCAAGGCCCTGGCGAGCAGGGGATGGCTCTGGGCAGGGTCCCTGGCCAGGAGCAGGCCCCAGAGCACCTCTGCCTGTCAAGGACAATCTCGTCCCCGCTCTTTCTCCTGCCCACCTTGCTTTGCCTCTGCCCGCTGCTCCTGGGGCTGCTCTTGGCCAGGCAGCCTCAGTGGCAGCCAGCACTGGCTGCAGCCCCAGCGGGCTCCCCAGGACAAGGCCCAGCAATTAAGAGGACAATGAAAGGCCTGGGCAGCAGCAGAACTCTCAGCAGAGTGTTTTGGGCAACCAAGGACTAGCCACAAGTCCACAGCAGCCTCACTGAGAATGTCTCCTGACTATGAGCAGCCTTTCAAGAAGCTGGAGGGTGGGGATGAACAACAACTTACCGTTTCTTGTCCTTCCACCACCGGAATCCAACATAGCAGAGAACCATGGAAAGGGGCACTGTGAACAGTGTCACTACAGTGCCTATCATGCAGGACTTGCGCACATCCTGCGGGCAGAACATTCTTGGGGTGCTCGGTGCATTCTCAGCATTTATATTGGACTTGCCAAGCGCTTCTGTGGGAGCAATGGGCAGCGTGAGCCTGTGCTGTGCTCCACGGCTGAGCTGGCAGCACACTGGATACAGCCAGGACGTTCTCTGTTTCCCCCAGAGCTGGGGCCTGCAGGCACCTTGCTGTCCCTTGGCACAGGCTGTGACACCCAACAAAGCCCAGAAGGCTGAGAGCAGAGCCCAGGGGCAGCGCAGCTGCTTGGGCAGTGGCTCCTTCCAGGGACACGGGCCAAACCCATCCCTGAGCAGCCACTGCCACCCCTGACCCTCCCTGCTCCATGACAGCTCCCCCAGCCCAAGGGGACAGAGCCAGGCCCTGTCAGGGGCCAGTGCAGCCCCTGCCCAGTTGGGAGCCAGGGCTGGCTGTGGCCCTGGGCTCACAGCAGGGCTCCCGCTCGGGGCTGCTCCTGTGCCTTGGGCCTCTGGATGCTTAGGGCCAGCTCCAGGAGCAGCTGCAGTGGGATGGATGTTGGTGAATGAGTCCCTTTTCCTAGGGGCTGGGAATGAGCTCCAGAGGCCTGGAAGCTGCAGCACCTCCAGCTTTGGCTGCTGCTCAGCCATGCAAGGGCCAGCCCTGGGGGAAGAGTTACTGGCACACAGCCCAGCCGAGGGAGAGCCCAGCACAGCAATTACCTCCTGTGCCTGGGCCCGGCATCTCCTCCTTTCCTGCATCAGCAGCTGGCACAGAGACATTGCTTCCTCTAGCATATGTCATTGTCTGCACAGACATTTCCTCCAGCACTTGAGAAAGGAAAAAGGGACAGCTGGATGAGATAGAACTGTTTGCCATTAGGTGAGGTGGTATCTTCAGGAGGCAATACTTGTCAAATCATGGATAAGGATCAAGAGGAAAGGCCAGGTTATTGGGGCTGGGTCAGGGCCCTCCCTCCTCCAAACAGTCCCTACACCTGATCTAGCCCAAGACTGGGAAATTGCAGGGGATCTTAGGTTGTTTATGACCCATGGTGCAGTTTGGGATCCCTGTCAGCTGATGCCAAATGCCTTCCTGCAGAGGCTGGGGAGAAGCTGCAGCCAGGCCAGGCTGGGAAACAGCCCTGCAGGGCATGAAAGCAGCAGAGGGGCAGCGAGGCTGCCATGGATCCCTTCCTGCTGTGCCGGGCACAGTGTCCAGATGTGCAGAGAAAGCCCCCAGCTGCTGAGTGTCAGGAGAAGGCTGAGGGACATGGACCCACCACGGCGTCTCTCCAGATCACTCAACATCTTGTCCAGAAGTTGGGATGCCTCCAGGGATTTCTTGTCTTCTGTGTCTTGGTTCTTCCATCTAGGAGGACCTTAATGGAAAGTAGTTCCATTTCTCCTTCAGGCCAGAGTGGCAGTGAGTGCACCTGGGTGACTGCTGCCCTCCAAGGCACTCCCTCCTCTCCACCTTCCACTCAGGAGCAGGAGCAGGGGGACCATGTGCCTGCAGTGGCCCCACACTGGGATGGAAGGAGCCCCTTGAATGGCAGTCAGGGGAGAAAGGACACCCTGGAGCTGCCAGCAGCTATGAACAGAGCCCCAGGCAGGGCCAGGGCTTGGCAGCTGGAGCAGGAGCATCTCAGATTCCCTGGGGCCAGAAAGAAGCCACACAAGTCACAGCCCTGGGGCACAGCCCTGGGCCTGGCCCCTTCCCTCTCTGCTCTTCTCCGTGGCTGCACAGGGCACACGGAAGGTGACACTGGCATTAAAAATGGGAAGAGGATTGACAGCTAAACGCTCCTTCCTCCCACTGACAGCAATGCTGTGGGATCACTCAGGGCTCCAGAAGGGAGCAGGGCAAGGTTTCCAGAATCCATCAACCTTCAGACTCTCAAGGGAAATGGCACGTGAGTGAGCTCTTGCCACCTTGACACTGATTATTCTGTGCAGAAAGGGACATTGAGAACTTGCCTCCAACATTCTCCATGGATCTCAAACCATTATGTGCCAGGGCTTTCAGGTACTCCATGTCACGATCCCAATCTAGAAGGGAGCACAGATCAGAACCATTCCATGGTGTGCTGGAATCCCATTCTGCCTTAGGGAACTGGGCACTGCAAGGTGAATGGGTAAGGCTGTGGGAGCCAGATGTCAGTGGACATGGCCAAAGCTGCAGAGGGGCCTGGGGAGCTCTGGGCTGGCTCTGGGCACTCTCCACCCTCTTTGCAGGCCCTGTGCAACATCTCTGGAGGGGCAGCAGGACCTGCGAGGGCCCTTGAGGATTCTCTCCCTCCCACAGAGGAAACCCTTTCTAAAGCCCTGGGGAAAACCATCCCCAACACTTCCCAGGGAGAAGGGAGCACTGTCCCGGGAAAGGGGACCGAGGCTGCCGGCTCACCTGCTCGCCCTGCTCGCCACGGAGCAGCCTGGGCAGCCCTGTCAGGCAGGGCCACTGCCAGGAGGAGCAGGAGGAGGAGGCGCAGAGCAAAGGCCACGGTGCCTTGCCCACTGCCAGTCCTGCAGCTCTTGCTGCCACCACTGTCCTGACACCGCTGTCCCAATGTCAGCACCGCTGCTGCCGCCGCCGCTGCTGCCACAACAGTCGTGGTCAAGGACTGACTGCTCGGTCCTTGTGGTGCTGGGCAACCACGGGGCTCTGGGACCTCTGTGACCTCAGAGCCTGCTGTCACCTCAGCCTGCTGTCACCCCAGAGCCTTCTGTGACCTCATGGCCAGGGTGGAATTGTGTGGGGAGTGGGATCTGCCTCCTTCACTAGGGAGCTCATCCTGCCCAGCAGCTCTGTCCAAGGGCTATGACAGGGTCCCATTCCAGCTGATCTCACAGGCTGGGGGATGAAGGGATGGAGAGCAGCCCTGCTGAGAAGGACTTGTGGCTGCTGCAAGGAGAGAGGCTGGACATGAGCCAGCCATGTGCCCCCAAATGAGGGTGCCCAGCAGTTTGAAGGAGGTGATTCCACCACTCCTCTGCTCTGGTGTGAGCTCACCTGGAGTACTGCATCCACCTCTGGGTGCCCAGCACAGGAAGGACATGGTCCTGTTGGAGCTGGTCCTGAGGAGGGACAAAATGCTCTGAGGGCTGGAGCCCCTCTGCTTTGGGGACAGGCTGGGATAGCTGGGGGTGTTCAGCCTGGAAGTCTCCACATAGACCTGATTGCTCCCTTTCAGTACTTTAAGGGGGCTTGTAAAATAGACAGGACAGAATTTTTAGTAGGGCCCATTGTGACAAGACTGAGGGGGAATGTTCTCAATCTAAAAGATGGTAGATTTGGACTAGACGTAAGAAAGACGTTTTTTACACTGTGGGTTTTGAAACCCTGGCACAGGTTGCCCAGAGAGATGGGCATCCATCCCTGCTGACATTCAAGCTCCTGCTCTGAGCAACCAGATCCAAAGGTGTCCCTGCTCTCTGCAGGGCACTGGACTAGATGGCCTTTAAATGTCCCTTCCAAGCCAAGCCATTCTGTGCACCTGTGCACCAGCAAAGCAGTGCTGGAATAATGCTGGGGTGATGATGCTGGCACCTGTGTTTTGGTAGTTGTGCCATTTAGCTGTTGGCCAGAAGAGGATTGATGGGCTGCACAGTGAAGTCTGCAAAAAACAGTGTGCTCAAGGAGAAACAGGAGAGGAACATGGCTTCCAGTTCAGACAAATGCCAGCATTTTTCTGCCCATTCCTTGTTAAGAAATAAAGGAATGTCCTGAAGATCCCTTCAATGTGGTTGCACCATTGGCTGTATCAGTACTTGTGTTCTGTAAAACAGGTGAGTTGTTACAACTTCTTGCCCCATTTATCACTGGATAAAACCCAAATACTGCATTGCTCCATGTTTACTTTCTTCCAAGTAAAGGCAGATTTTGTTCATTCTTGAGCGGGACATATTCATCTGTTGACAAGCAAATTCTTCTTGCCATTCACACCATGTTGATTTGCTCTAATTGGATTGTTATTAGGATCTACCACTCACTGTAATTAAGACTGATGGATTGTGAGGCGAAGTGTTGCATAATTTGCCCTGGAGAGAGTATTTCTCTAATTCAATGACATTTGAAGACAGGTGTAGCCTACCATACTTGTGGCATTAGTCTCTCACTCTGTCCTTTCCTCTCACCCAAGGGGAGGATGGAGGTCTGCAGGTCTCATCTGTGCACAGAAAGAGTTCATATCTCACCCAGACCTGCAGATGCTCATGATGGTTTCTGCCGGGCAGTGGCCGAAGCAGTCACGGTGATGGATTTCAGGCAGCGCTGGGGCTGTGCCAAGATCTCAGGGGGCCCGGCCAGAACAGTCGTGGCTGTTCTGCCCACATGGCTGGTCCCAGGCCCCTGCTCCCTTCAATCCCAGCTGCGGGCCGATGGCTTCCCCTCCCTGTGCCCGGCAGCCGCTGGGGCCGTGCGGGCCATGGTGAAGGGGCCTGGCCCAGCCCAGAGCCGCTCCCGGGGCCTGGCGGAGCCCGGCTCGGTGCAGGCCAGGCTGGAGCAGGGCCGGCCTGACCAGCACCCAGTTAACTCTTCACTGCTGGAAACAACAGAGAGCTTTCCTGGGCTTGCCTGTCTTTAAAATGTGGATTTCACACAGGAGGATACAGTTTCTAAATTATTTAATACCTTGACAATTCTCAGAGCCAGCCAGCTGTTGGTTTTGCTAAGCACAGAGGAAGCTCTTAGCAGCTCCCTCCTAGAAAAAGTAATTTGCATGGGTGGCTTCTTCCCTCCTCACCAAATATCAACTAATATAAAACCAGCACAGACACTCAGTGTGTAACAGGAAGAATTTTTGAAGCAATTGTTTTAAAGCAAAATCAGTTATTAAGCACAGATTGATGTCACTCCCCCAGACCACTGGAGACGGACAGTGACTCTGTCACCTCCCCCCTGGCCAGCCCATTCCAATTCCCAATCAGCCTTTCTGGGAAGAACTTCTTCCTATTGTCCAGCCTAAACCTGCCCTGGTGCAGCTCAAGGCTGTGTCTCCTTGTCCTGCCCTCCAGCAGATCCCCACTCGCAGCCAGCTTGGTGTCATCTGCAGTTTGTGAGTGCTGGACTCGACCCCCTCAGCCAGACCCTCAGTGAAGATATTAACCAGGCCTGGGCCCAGCACAGATCCCTGGGGACACCACCAGGGACTGGACACCAGCTGGATGCAGCACCATCCCCACCACTCTCTGGGCCCGGCCTCCAGCCAGTTCTGCAGCCAGCAAAGAGTGCTCCTGTCCAAGCCGTGGGCTGCAGCTTTTCCAGGGAATGCTGCGGCTCTCCGTGTCCAAGGCCTTGCTCAAGTCCAGCTCGACACATCCAGAGCCTTTCCCGCACCCACCAGGCGGGTCAGCTGGTTATAAAAGGAGATCAGGGTGGTCAGGCAGGACCTGCCCCTCCTAAAGCCACGCTGGCTGGGTCTGAGCCCTGGGCCATCCTGGAGGTGCCGTGTGATGGCACTCAAGGGGATCTGTTCCAAAACCTCACCAGGCACCGAGCTCAGGCTGACAGGCCTGCAGTTCCCCAGAGCCTCCTGCCAGCCCTTCTTGGGGATGGGCTCACACTGGCACCTCCAGTCCTCTGGGACCTCCCCAGTGAGCCAGGACTGATGAGGAGAAATGATGGAGAGCAGCTTGGGGAGCTCATCCACCAGCTCCCTCATCCCCCTAGCATGGATCCCATCCCATCCCATCCACCTGTGAGCATCGGAGTTGCTCAGCAGGTCTCTGACTGCTTCCTCCTGGATTACAGGGGGCTGTTCTGCTCCCTGTCCTCATCTACCAGCTCAGGAGAACACTTGTCCTGAGGAAATCCTGTCTTGATGTTGAAAACTGAGGCAAAGAAGGGGTTAAGTACCTCAGCCTTTTCCTCATCTTTGATAACCATATCCCCCCCAATAAGGAATGGATGTTGTCCATGGCCTTCCTTTTGCCATTCATGTATTTATAAACACATATTTATTATCCTTCACAGAAGCAGCCAGGTTAAGCTCTAATTGACTTTCACCTCTCTACTTTTCTTTCTGTATGACCTAATGACATCCTTAAACATTTCCTGAGTTGCCCGCCTCTCTGTCCAAAGGTGATGCACTCTCATCTTTTCCCTGAGTTCCTCCAAAAGCTCCCTGCACACCCAGGCCAGTCATTTTCCTCACTGGCTCTTTTTTTGTCACAGAGGGACAGGCTGTTCCTGCTCCTTCAAGACTTTTTTCTTGAAGTGTGTCCATCCTTCCTGGAATCCTTTGTTTTAAAAGGCTGTTTCCCTTAGAAAAACTCAGTAGCTGATTTAGTACTCCCCAAATCTGCATCCTTAATCGGCTGAAGTCTGCTCTTCCTAAGTCCAGTGTAGGAGTTTTGTTGATGCCCCTCCTTCTTTCACAGAATATTTCAAAACTCAGTGATTTCATGGCCACTGTACCCCAGGCATGCTCCAACCCCCACATCCCCCAGCAGCCCTTCTCTGTCTGTGAACAGCAGGAGAGACAGCTTTCCTTGGCAGTGGGAAGAGAAGGAAACCTCCCCAAAGTGCAGCTTGGCAGGTTCAGCCTGGAGGGGAGGAGAAAGAAAAGTCCCTGCCAGGGTAGAATTTTGGTGCAGGAGGTGTCCCAGCGTGAGACTGGACCATGCCATGGCTGAGTGTGCCAGGAGCCGGCAGTCAGTGGGGCCCAGGGATGCTCCAAGGGACTTGGAGTTTTGCTTCTGACTCCTTGAGCAGCACCTTCAACCTTCTCTCAGTGCCTGAGGGTGCTGGACTCAGCCCCAAATGCACCCTGGGGCTCATTAAAATACAGAAAGCCTCAGGGGCTCTTTCTCTTCCTTCCACTGTCTTCAAGTCCAAGGCTTGTGCAGCTGCTTGGAGTCAGTTTGGAGTTCTGTTGAGGAGGAAGATTTGAAAATCCACCTTTTTTTTTTTTTTTTTTTTTTTTTTAAATCAAGGGTGTATTTTTTTATTTTCTAGTTGAGAGAAGAGGTGACAGAAGCATACCCCAAGTGATCCTGATGCTGAATGTCTCCTGAGGAGGTCTGGTCAGGGAGAAGAATGAGCCCCTTGTGGGCTGCCCCTGTTTGGACAACCTGCTCCTCACCCCGAGCCTCAGCATGTCTGACATCGCCCACCTGGGACTGACATCCCAAAGCATTGAGAACATTTATCAACTTTTCTTTATCATTAAAATCTGATTCATTAATAAAAATAAAATTTTACTTTTTTATAATAATTCTGTATTTTTCTAACCTAATTTTTATATTTATATGAAAGAATTTATACATTTTTAGCAACTAAAAACATTATTGGTCTTTGTTTCTAAATACCAAAATTCCTTTCATAAATTAATTAACCACTATTTCTCCCTCTTTATGCTAATTACACCTATTTGTAATCCTTAGATTATCATTATTAAAATCTCCTCAGACAGGGTAAAAGGAGCAAGTTTGGGGTCCATGGAGACTTTTCTGAGAAACATTTGGGGCAGTTTTGGGTCTGGGGAAGGAATTTAGAGAGAACTTGAGGGTCTGGAGGGCGCTTGGGAGAGCCGGGTGGGCACTTGGATGGGGACTTGGGGATTCTGTGGGACAATTCGGGGTCAGGGGGAACACCTGGGGGTTCAGGAGGGCACTTGGGGGGCTGTAACAGGGAATCTCTGGGCCGCGGGGGATGATGGGAGTTGTAGGCGCCGGTATAATGAGGCTTAATGGCGCCGCGGAGCATCATGGGAGTTGGAGGCGCATCTCCAATGAGTTCTGGTGAGTCGCGGGGCATGACGGGAGATGAAGTCCCGGCTGGAATAGCGCTCTATGGGCGCCACGGAGCATGATGGGAGCTGTAGTCCCGAAAGTGGCTCGGAAGGCGCGTTCGGCGGTGCGGGGAAGCCCTTGGAGAATATTTTTGCGTCCGAGCCGTGGCTGCAGGTGCTCGGGGCGAATGTACACGGCTCGGGAGCACTTGGGGGGAACCTGCGGAGCTGTAACCGGGCTCTTTAGGGCGCGGGGCACGGCAGGAGGTTTGGGCGCGGAACTGTGTTGTGGGATGATGGGAGATGAATTCCCAGGAGTGGCTGGAAGGGGAATCTGTGGGGTCGGGAGCATTCAGGGATCCAGGGACGCTTTGGGGGGCTTCGAACGGGCGCTGAGGGGGCACTCGGGGATCCTGAAGGGTCTGGGGGACACATGGGACATATGGGGGGCGATCCCGGGGTTCTGGGGAGTGCAGGGCATATTCCCAGTTCCTCACAACGTGGTCTCAATTGCCCCCTGCAGGCTCCTACTGACTGCCAGTCTGATCCCAGTATGATCCCAGTATGATGTCAGTACACAGCCAGTGCAATCTCAGCCACTGCCAGGATGATCCCAGTCCAAACCAGTCCCTGCCAGTGCTGCCACTCCTGGGATCCCCCAGCCCTCTCTGTGTTCCCCCCTCCCACATCTCCCCAGAGGAGCCCCAAGGGCTGGCAGTCCCCAGCCAGGGTCCCCAGCCAGCCCCAGGTTGGATCTGCAGCCCCCAATTTTCCCAGTTTCCCTCTCCTTTTCCCCGGGCCGGGTTCCCCCCGTCCCCAGCGGGTGGGAGCAGCGGAGAGCCCCGCGCTGCCCATCCCGACCTGTCCCGGCTCCATCCCCGCTCCTGCCGTGGGCTGTGAGGGGTTTGGGAACGGGGCACCGAGGGTGTCACTGCTCCTGGGGGAGGAGAAGGAGGGATGGAAGAGGAGGGATGAAGAAGGAGAGTGAGAAGGGATGGAAGTAGGTGAAGGAGGTGGGGTTATGGAGGAGAAGCAGGAGGAAGGATGGAAGAGGAGGAGCAGGAGGAAGAAAAGGGACAAAGGAATATCATGGAAAGAAGAAGGAACCTCAAGGTCGAGCACTCCCTGAATTCACAGCCCCTCGCCTGTGGGATCATCCACCCCCATATTCCACAGGTGACCGAGGAAGGGGGAGCTCAGCCCAGATATCCTGGGGGATCCCTGGGTTGGGTTTTTTGGGGGGGATGATTGGAGAAAGAAGAACTCCAAAGCTGAATGGAAAATGCCCCTGGGGGGGGACCTCAGGGGGTCCCAGCATCAGGAAGTGAAGAGATGGGAACAGGAGGAACTTTTTGGATTCCTGGCACTCCCAGCAGCCTGGGGAGGGCAGGGACTGAGCAGACAGGGGAACCCCCAGTACAAGCGTGACCCCCGGCAGCTGGGACAGGGGGGAAACTCTGAACAGCAAAGGGGAGAGACCAGAGATGAAGAACTCCTGGGAAACATTTTCAGGGCTGAATCTTGGTGTTTGGGAGGTTTTTATAGACTCCAGAGGCTTGGTGACTTCTAGAGATGAACTTGCACAGGGGGAGCCCCCTAACCCAATGTGCCCATGAACTGTATTTTTCCCCAAACCAGGATTTCCCATTCCCAAACCTTGGCTGGATGGAGAAGGAGGCTGCGAGGAAGATGTCCCAGGACACCCAGGCAGGTGAGGAGGAAGTCAGTGCCCCTTTCCCCCTCTCTCCTGCTCCATCTCCCAGCCCAGCCTGGCCCCTGGCTGCAGGACAACCCCGCTGCCGACGCCGTCCTGCCGGGGACGCGCTGGGGGGATCTCCTTCCCCTTCCCTCTGGCACGGAGGCAAATCACATCCTCTCCTTGTCCTTCCTCCCCCAGACAAGGAGCTGAGGATGGAGACCAGGGAGGACAAATCCCCACAGCAGAACCTCATGGAAGAGGCCACTGTGAGCAGCTCCACGGTGCAGGAATCCAATGGGGAGGAAAATCCCCAGAGATCCTGCAGGAGGAGGGGCTCCAAACCCATCCCAGGGTGCTCTGAGGAGGAAAGACCCACCCTGTGCTGGGAAGGCGGCCGGAGATCCAGCCAGGGCTCTGAGCTGGTGGTCCATGAGCAGCTTCAGGATGGAGAGAAGCCCTACAAGTGCTTGGAGTGTGGGAAGAGCTTCAGCCAGAGCAACAGCCTGATCTGTCACCAGATGATCCACACTGGGGAATGGGCTTACAAGTGTGGGCAATGTGGGAAGGGCTTCAGCTGCAGCTCCCAACTCATCATCCACCAGCGCATCCACACTGGGGAGAGGCCCTATGAGTGTCCCGAGTGTGGGAAGAGCTTCAGCCACAGCAACAGCCTGATCCTCCACCAGAGGATCCACACAGGGGAACGTCCCTATGAGTGTGGGGAATGTGAGATGACCTTCAGATGGAGGTACCAACTGACCCTCCACCAGATGATCCACACTGGGGAGAGGCCCTACGAGTGCTCCGAGTGTGGGAAGAGGTTTCAGACCAGCTCCCATCTCCTCAAGCACCAGCGGATTCACACGGATGAGAGGCCCTTCCGCTGCCCTGACTGTGGGGAGGGCTTCAAGCACAACTCCAACCTCATCAGGCACTGGCGCATCCACACTGGGGAGAGGCCCTACGAGTGTCCCCAGTGTGGGAAGAGCTTCTCCAGGAGCTCTGCCTTGACCCAACACCAACAGAGGCACCGGTAAGGGAAGCCCTGTGAGTGCCCCAAGTGCAGGAAGAGCTTCGTGCGGTTCCCTGGCTCCATCCCCCATCAGAGGACCCACGTTGGGCAGAGCCCTGATGACCCACATTCCCAGTGATCTGTGTTGGGAACACACTGGGCTGGTGGCCATTTTATTTTGGTTCTATCTTTTGATTCATTTTCATCCCTTTAAAACAGACAAAACTGGGGTAAAAGTCTGCAAATTCATCAAAGGCATCTAAAGCCTCACTTTCTACTACTGCTTTGAGGGAATCTGGGATTAAAAGAGATACTTGGGAGGACTTGGGGATTGTGGGGGTATCTGTTGTAGTTTTCTTCATTTCTTGTCACTCAAAGAGATGAGAGGGTTCAATCTGTCACCTCAAAAGCACTCAATGCCACTGAAAACTACTCATTCCCACCCAGAATTCCTGGATTCTACAGCCCCTCAGGGTGTGTTGCCTTAAGTTTTATCTTTCATCTTTCATATTCTGCACTGCCTGGGTTTACAGTTTGGAACTTCCTATTAAGTGTTAGTGAGCTCTCTTCACAGAGTAGGTAGACAAAACAATTCCTTTTCTAGCTTGATACCAAGGACAGTCGTTAGAAGTTTCAGGCCCAGAAGCATGAACAGGGGTGGACTGAAGAGAGAAAACAAGAAGGATGGGACTTCATCATCTGAAGCTGTAATTGGACAGTGAACAGATTGCAATATCCAGATGGACCTAAACTTCTAAAAATGTGAGACTTGTCCATTTTTCTGACCATTTTTGGTCCATCTTGGGTGTAGGCCTGGCTCTTGTACTGCCCAAGGTGTATTTAAATTCTTTTAATAAACTTCATTCTTAACTCTGTCTTGCCTCTGTTCTAGGCCAGCCTTCTGAAGGCATCAGGTGGAATGGGGTTGGAAGGGGATTGGGTGAAGTGGGATGCAGATCAGGAGGGGTGAGATGGGCATTGGGTGGGGCAGGATGGGTGGGATGGAGTTTGGGAGGTGTGAAATGGGGGAAATTTGGCTTGGGAAGGGGGTCTTGATGTCCAGCAGGGATGGGATGGGTTGGGGTTGGGATTGGGGAGGTGGGCTGGGGTCTGCAATGAGACAGCCAAAGTTTGGGGATGATGAATGGAGGGGAAACCCGTTAGTGAGTTTTGGATATTTGGATATTTCCAAAGAGATTTTAAGGTATCTCACATTTCTAAGGAGGTTTTGGGGCACTCCCCAGCTCTTGGGGTGTTCCTGAGAGCAGCTCCATGGAGCCCCATTGCCAGGGCTGGTTGCCATGGGCACGAGCTCAGAGCTGTAGCCAGAGTGCGTTGCCTCAGCGCTGGAGAGCAGAGAAATGATGAATGGCCCCAGACATCTCCAGGGTGTGTTTGGGGGCAGAGCAAGTTCTGCCTGTGTGGGGCGGTCACTGCCCCAGCCCAGCCACTGCAGCCTCTGCTCCAGCCCCAAAGTGGCTGCCAAGCCCCTGGCACCCCAAAAACCCCAGCTGGGAGAGGGAGCAGAGCAGGTGAGGCTGTGACACAGGTGTGACACTGACATGTGTCACGGCCCTGGAGCTCACAGCAGCTGAGATGGTGCTGGATCCAAGGCTGACTGTGGATCTCTGTCCCTCTCGCTTCTCCTGACTTCCAGTTTTCAAAATCTGGATAGCTTGAAGTTGGATGGGTTGGACGAGTTGGCTCAGTCTGTGCTTAGTGAAGTGATTTCCTCTAATTGCATGCAGATTTATGATTTCCCAAGTACCTCATTCTCTAAAGTGTTCAGCTGAAAGTTTGTTCCCGCCTCCTGAGAAGTTTGTTGTTTTCTCCCATGCACTGCCCGAGGGGATGGAGGTACCTCAGGTCCCTTTCCAGCAGGGCCCGAGCGAGCTTGGGGCACAGCACAGGAACTGCAATGCTGAGCCAGGCCTGGCTGGGTTGGAGGAAGCAGAAAGGCCAAGCCCTGAGCCCAGGCCTGGCCCAGCAGGGCCTGTCCCTCACGGGTGGCTCGGGGCTCTTTGTGGGGCAGTGGGATGTGAGGGGCAGCAAGGACAAATGCCATAAACCTGCGAGCCCTGCCAGCCTCCTCAGGGAGGGCCGAGGGAGGAGCAAAGACCTTCCTGGGGCTGTGCCCTGGGCCAGGAGGGATTGTGCCAGTGGAGCTGACCCTAAATTTCTTCTCCCAGGCAGCTTTAGGACACGGAACATGGAGAAGCCAGAGCCAACTCTCAGCCTTCCACAGTCCTCCAGTAGAATCCTGTGTGGGGAGCAGCCTGGGAGCAGGGTTTGTGTGTCAGGGGAGGGGAATTCAGAGCCCTTTTCTCCCCCATGGGCTGAGGATCTGCATTTTCAATGGCCCTGCAGCTGCCAAAGGGGCCTTTTTCACCCAGCTGAGAACAGTTCTGCTGATAGCCTGTCCTAAACCAGTTTTTCCTGCAAATTTGCTGATGAAGCCACATTTTTTGCAGCCCCAGGTCTTGTGTGCATGCAGGTGTCTCAGCTGAAGGGTGGAACAGCTCTGCCAGGTAGGAGTTCTCTTTTTCATGGTGGATTTTTTGGTTTTTTTTTAAATTATCTCCCCCTGTCAGCTGTGTGCAGAGCTCTGTAACTGGGTGTGACACTTGCCTGTGGCACTGTCGGGGTGGCCAAGGGCACCTTCCCCGAGCTGTGTGCAGAGGAATCCACAGCAGCCCAGGCCGGGGGTGCTCAGTGGCCGCTCAGTTCCGCTGACTGGACGCGGCTCTGGCCGCTTCCCTTGGAGCGTCTCCAGGGAGGGAACGCTGGGGCTGCTGGCCCGGCTGTGCTGTCACTGCCAGGGGAACGCTGGGGCTGCTGGCCCGGCTGTGCTGTCACTGCCAGGGGAACGCTGGGGCTGCTGGCCCGGCTGTGCTGTCACTGCCAGGGGAACGCTGGGGCTGCTGGCCCGGCTGTGCTGTCACTGCCAGGGGAACGCTGGGGCTGCTGGCCCGGCTGTGCTGTCACTGCCAGGGGAACGCTGGGGCTGCTGGCCCGGCTGTGCTGTCACTGCCAGGGGAACGCTGGGGCTGCTGGCCCGGCTGTGCTGTCACTGCCAGGGGAACGCTGGGGCTGCTGGCCCGGCTGTGCTGTCACTGCCAGGGGAACGCTGGGGCTGCCCCGCTCCTGCCCCACCCCATCAGCTCTGCCAGCGCCTCCAGGGGACACAAAGGCTGAGCCCAAGGGTGAGAGTTGCACAAGGGGCTGAGCTGGCATCTGGGACCCATTGGGATCATGGAGTGCAGCCCCCGGCCCTGCACAGACACCCCAACAATCGCAGCCTGTGCATCCCTGGCAGCGCTGGCCAAAGGCTCCTGGAGCTGCGGCAGCCTCGGGGCCGTGCCCATTCCCTGGGGAGCCTGGGCACTGCCCCAGCCCCCTGCGGGGGAAGAAGCTTTTGCTCATCTCCAGCCCAGCCCTGCCCTGGCCCAGCTCCAGCCGTTCCCTCGGCTCCTGTCCCTGCTCACCTGGGCAGAGATCAGAGCTTGCCCACAGAAGCTGTGGCTGCCCCTGGATCCCTGGAAGTGTCCAAGGCCAGGTTGGAAGGGGCTTGGAGCAGCCTGGGATAGTGGAAGGTGTCCCTGCCCATGGCAGGGGGTGGAATGAGATGAACTTTAAGGTCTCTTCCAAGCCAAGGCATTCTGTGATTCTGTGATTTTGGGAGAGATGCTGAAGCTCTGGCTCAGCTTTATCTCAGCAAATGTCTGGAGCCAGCAGCAGCCATGGGTGGGATCATCTCCTCCTCCCTCTCGCTGTGGCTGTAACTCACCCAAGGGCAGTGTCATAAATCAAATTGAAATTTGGACAGCTAGGGCTATTGGGTTAACAGCAATTTAATAACAAGAAAAAAAAAATGATACAATTTAGTGAATTGAATACAACAAAACAATTTAATAAAAGAATACAATTTAGTGGATTGAAGAGCAATTTGATATAGGAATATAATTTAGTAAAAGAGTACCATTTATATATATATATATTCATATATATATACATATATATATACATATATATATAATAAAAAATACATATACATATATACGAATATAGCTTGCCAGTAATTATGATTAAAGCATAAGCAAGACTGACTGGCATACAGGGAGGGCTTCTCACCCTGCCTCAGGTACAAAACAAAGCAATTCAAACTAAACTTATATACTGTATGTTTATATTCATTCATGTTTCCAGTAAGTCTCCTCCAATTTATGATTCTTTAGTTGTATATCACTGTTCTTCATGGTGCATGCTTCACTTGTTGCTAGGGGGTCTTCAGTCTTCTTTTGGTGGTGTTTTGACAAAGGCTTACACTCATCCTTGTTATCCTCTGGATAACCTTACAGGCTGTGTGTGCGTCCTAAGTGTTGTGTTATGTAAGTGAGCATCGTGCTCCACTAATTAGTCTTCCACTTCAAAATGTTCAGGTCCTGTGCCTAAAGTCGTTCCAACCTTATCCATCTTATGGTCAGTTTTCTCTTGGGACATTTCTTATCTCAAAACTACATCCCCTATCTTAATTTTAACATGTAACATCTGTAAAGGGGTACATCTGCTTTGTAACACTAATTCCCTTGATTGCTTCTAATAATAACTAATTTCAAATAATAACTTTCCAGAAAATTACAATTTAGTTAACATGAATCATTTCCATTTATCACAGGGGGATTCACGGAGCTCATCCTGATGGATGAGGAAAAGGGAGTGGGAACTCAGCAGTGAGGAGAGCAGCTCTGAACGACACCAAAATCCCACCGGACTTCTGAAACATTGCTGTTCTTCAGCCACTGACAGGATGAGTCCCTGAGACTGGGGCTTGGCCTTCCTCGTGGTGAGGGGCATCAAGGAAGGCTGCAGTGTGATGGAGACTGTGATGGGCTGGGAACTCACTGGGGGAAAGGAGGGAGCAGTTGTGAAGTAAAAGGCAGGTGTGGGGACAGAACTGTTCAGAGAAGGGCTGAGCTACAGCTTGAGCAAGATGAAAAATGTAATTCGGGGTCACCCCAGATGGATTTCATTTCAGAAGTTATGGAACAAGTTTAATTTTTGGGAGGTGTCATGTTTTCCCTTGGAGGTGGACACTCTGCAGACTTGAGCTGCATTGCCAGAATGCTCAGGTCTCTGCTGCAGGTCACAGCGTTTCTTCTTTGGCTGATCCCGGCCCGGTGCTGAGCCCAGCAGAGCCCTGGCAGAGCCCAGAGCAGCCTCAGCATCCGCAGAGCCCGGCTGCAAGGAGAGAAAGCAGAAACCGCCCGTCAGCTGAAGGCTCCTGTCCCCTTGTCCCAGCCAGCCACGGTGCCCAGGCCATGCTGGCCGTGCTCAGAGCTGGGCCCAAAGCTGCCCATCACTGCTGCCTTGGGGAGCAGAGCAGGAGGGCAGGACATGTGCCCAGCCTGCAGCCAGCCACGGCAGATCCAGCCCCTCAGCAGCTGCCCAGAGCGGGATGCTCCTGTGCCCACTGCCATCTCCCAAAAACTCTTGTCCCACCCATGCCAAGGAGATGAGGACCCACCTCACACCATCCGCTGCCACAAGAAAAGCTGGTCCCAAACGATGTCCTCAGTCTCCTCCAAGGGCACGGCCCATCCACGCCACAGCTGGTCCCAAGCACTTCCTGATCCAGACTGGACCCCACCTGGAACGCTTCCTTTAGAAAAACAAACAACAAATTAATGAAAATAGGTTACAGACAAAAAGGGGAAACAAGAAAAATGGTAAAAAATCTTATCTCTGTCAGGAGCTTGAGGAAGGCCCAACCCCTACATTCTGGGGAAAAACCCACCCATGGGTGAGGGAAGCCCATGCTTTCTCCCTTTCCCCCTGCACTGTCCCCCAAAATCACGGTGATCCCAAAGCAAAGCAGGGGAGTGGAGCAGCCCAAGCCCTTCCTTGCCTGCACAGCAAAGCAGCCGTGCTCAGGTTCTGGAGTCCCACCTGTGCTCCTGCCATGGGGGTTTGTTTGTGTCGGGCTGGCTGCCCCAGCCCCAGCCCGGGGCACGGTGGGTGCTGGGGGCTGTTGGCAGGGCCAGGATCCCACTCCCATTTCGTAACCACCCCAGCCCACACCCCCAGCCCTGCCAAAAACCAGCTGGGCAGCCACTGAGGAATCAGTTGCATCTGCCCCAGCAAAGGGGAAACCTTTGGTTCCCAGCCAATGCACAAATGTGGGAGCATCCCCCTGGGTCTGGACTTACCTGAAAATTCACTGTGGAGCCTGGCTTTGAAGAAGGTGCCAGAATCAAAGTCCATCATCGCCAGCTCCCGCTGGCCAGGTGCAGGAAGAGGTTGTCATCCTTGCTGCTGTCCTCCACGTCTCCAGCAGCAGCAGCAGCCCCACCTGGTACAGCTTCTCCAGGGGCTCCTTCTTCCCTGGGGTGACACCAGGCTGTCAGGGTTCTGCCCAGGGCCTGGCTGTCAGTGAACCAGGACAAGCAAAACCAGCTCAGATGGTGCCCACCAGTGCTGGGCAGAGCAGCTCAGCTCCAGCACAAGGGCTGTGTGTTCCCATTCCATGACCCCAGTGCAGTGACACAGGCAGGACAAAAAAGTCTGGGTTTCTTTGCTGCTGATTGCCAGGGCATGTGTGGAGCTGTAACTTACCAGGTCCCTGCATCACTGTGCCCGTGGCTCTCTCCCTTCTTCTAGGGCTGATGAATATCCTGCATCCAGGGATCACAGGACAGGTCTTCTAATGAGGGCCTGTCCAAGGAGTTCAGGGATAAACACCACCTGATCAGAATCTGGCAGTCTGGGGAGAGAAACCACAAACCACTGGTCAGTTGGAGAAGGCTCCAGTCTGCTTTGCCCCACTATTCCCGTGCCCAGGCCACGCTGGATGTGCTCAGAGCTGGGCCTAAACTTTCCCATCAATTCTTTGTTTTGGAGGAGAGCAGGAGAGCAGGACATGTGCCACCTCCTCAGCAGCTGCCAGAGCGGGATGCTCACGAGCCCGCTGCTGTCTCCCAACACTGGTGTTCCCCCCGTGCCCAGAGATGAGGATCCACCTTGGGAGAGCCGTTGTGGCAGCGGGAGCTGGCCCCATCTGATGTTCCTGCCCCTCCTGAAAGGGTGCTCCCCGCAGACCATCTCGTGCAGCAGGATGCCCAGGGACCAGACGGTCGCTGCCTCGCCATGGTACCAGCCGAAGTCGTTCCATTCCGGGGGGCTGTATGACGGTGTTCCTATGGAATATGGATGGAGCTCATCAGGGGGATGCTGCTGCTCCCAGAGCCTGGCCCCAGCATCCCTGGGCATGTGAGGGCTACCCCAGTGGCACACGGGGTGACCTGCTGCCCTCTCACCAGCACCTGGGACTTGGGTACAAACCTGGGGTTGGAAAAGAAACCACTGGTGCTGGAAGAGGGCAGCAGAAACCCTGGCAAGGCCTGACCATGACCCACAAAGGGAAATACCCACTCAGTGCTGGGGAAAAACCATACCCACATCCTCCCTGCTGGCATTGCCCAAAAAATATCTTGAACCAAGGCAAACCAGGTGAGCAGAGCAGTCCAAGCCCATTCTCACCTGCACACCAAACCAGCTGGTGCACAGGTTCTGGCTCCCCCTCTCTGCTACCCCCACCAATGGGGGTTTTGTCAGGCTGGCTGCCCCAGCCCCAGCCCCACTCCTGGGAGAATCCCTGCTGCCACACCCAGGTTGGGCCAGGAGATGCCAGGACCGGGAGCCTGCCCCTGTGTGGGCTCACCTGCAAATTGAGTGTAGGCTGTGTCCTGCAGGTAGGTGCCACAGCCGAAGTCGATCAGTTTTGCCTCGCCGGTGTCCAGGTCTACCAAGACGTTCTCAGGTTTGATATCTCGGTGCAGGACCCCGCAGCTGGTGCAGTGCCGCACGGCCGCCAGCACCTGCTGGAACAGCTCCCGCGCCTCTTCCTCGGACAGGAACCTCCGTGCCCGAATGAAACGCCGCAGGTCCTGACACCGCTCCGGGCGCTCCAGCACCATCACGATGGTGTTGGGGAGCTCAAACCATTCCAGCAGCTGCACCACACCGGGGAAGCCTGTGGACACCTTGTCCAGCAGCACTATCTCCAGGGGTGCGCTGGTGCCGTCGGGCTGCGGGAGGAGCACGGTGCCGTCAGTGGGGCTGAGGCCGTGCCAGGGCTCGGGAAGCCCTCAGCCAGCCCGGGATGCTCTGTGCCCTCCGCTGGCCCCACGCCCGCTCTCCCTCCAGGTGTCCTGGCGGCTCCCACCCTGCCGGGCCCCGGCTCATCCCCGCCCGGCACGGCCCGGCTTCTGCCGCTGGCCCCGCTCACTCACCAGCTCGCCCCAGTGCCGGACGCGGTTCCGTGGCACCTTTTTGATGGCCACCTGCAAGCCAAAGGGAGCAGCGGATTCAGCTCACCGCCCACCGTGTCCAGCCCCATCCTCCTCCTCCGCCCCCTCCTCCTCCTCCGCCCGCCGCCGGCCCCTCTGCTCACCGGGAGTCCGTCCGAGAGCCGAGTGGCCGCAAAAACTCTGCCAAAGCCGCCGCGCCCCAGCAGTGAACCCACTCGGTAGCGCTGCTGCAGGGCCTGCTGCGCCTTCCCTGGGGAAGAGACGCGGCCGTCAGTGCTCGGCCCGGGGCCAGGAACGGCCCCCGAGCGCTCCCCGAGCTCCCCGGGCCGGGCACCCGCAGGCGTTCCCTCATTGGAACGCGACAGCGGCGGAGCTCGGGCCGGGGAAGCCGCAGCGGAGGCGGCGGCAGCGGCCGCACCGCCTGTGTCCTCCGCGGGCCCCGGGAGGAGCCGGGGCCGGGGCCGGGGCCGGGGCCGGGGCCGGGGCCGGGGCCGGGGCCGGGGCCGGGGTCGGGGCCGGGGCCGGGGCCGGGGCCGGGGCCGGGGTCGGGGCCGGGGTCGGGCCAGGCGGAGCCAAAGGGCAGCGATGCCGCCCCAGCCCCTGGCACTGATGCCCGCCCAGCACAGCCAGAGCCAGGCGAAGAGGAGACCTCGGCGGGACGGCCGGGGACGGGGCCGGGGACGGGGCCGGGGCAGCCCCGCCCGGGGCCGGGGGCGGGCTGGGTGCATGGCCCGGGTGGGCACGGGGAGAGGGAACCTGGAAGAGGAGGGGACACAGGAAAAGGGAGACTGGGAGAAGATGAGGGACAGTGGGAGAGGGAGAAGAGAGAGAGAATTGATAAATTTTCTGCTGTCGCTGCTTTCGCTGCCGCCGCTGCTGCTGCCGCCGCTGCCGCTGCAACTGAAGCCCCGGGGCCGTTTGTCCCCGTGTCCGTTTGTCCGTTGCCCGCTCGGCCCCGCCCCGAGCCCCGCGCTCCCCGGGCAGCCCCTGAGCCTGGCCAAACACGGCAACTTTGCCCTGCTGAGCCAAGAGCCAGAGTCTGGACTCCTGCACAGGGGCACAGCAATGCCCTTGGCTGCTGCTGTGCCTTGTCCCTGCTGAGGCTCAGACACCGTCTGAGCACATTCCCTGAATGCAGAATTTGTACCTGAGCCGAGTACTGCACTTGTGTCTCCAGCATTGCTTTCCAAGGAAAACAGGGCAAGGCAAACTGGCTATAGCTCAGGGTATTTTACAGTGTCTAAAACTTGCCAAGTCTCAGATCTTAGAGGTGAGAGCCATTTGGAATGAATGGGATGGAGAAACAGTGCAAGACGGAAAAGGGAAACATAAAAATAAATAGAGAAAAATAGAAAAAAAATCTTAGTGGTTGTTTCTTTGGATTTTATTTTCATTTCTTAAAAAAGCCGTTTCAATTTTCCCAGAATCTTCTCCCCAGTCCCGTCTGTTCTTTCCAAAAACCTGTCCTGGAGAACGAGGCGCAGCTCCTGTCACAAGATGTGCCCCCAGCTGCAGCTTCTCTTGGCTTCCCACACTGTGAGTGCAGCACAACTCTTGCAGCAAAGCAGGACAAATGTTTGAAGAACTTGACAACTTGTTCTTTCTTTTCCTTGTGCACAGGGGAGTTTTGCCATTGGTGAGGTTTTCATTGTTCCTCTTCTACCCAAAGAAAACATGATGGGCTGCCAGGAATTGTTGGGGAATACAAGCCTAGCTGAATGTGGAGAAAGAATCTCCAGAGCCTGCAGCCAGCAGTGGAGAGCTCATCATTCCAACAGCCCCCTGGACATCTGGAAAGTGATCTGGAACATGAAGATGGGCTGACAGAGGGAGTTTGTTTCTGTGTTCAGTTGAGATGATTCTACATCTCTTGCAGTGGGAGAAATCAAGAGCACAATCAGTTGATGATAAGCAGCAGAACATGATAAGCTGGACCTGTCAGTGGATGAGAGAAAGAATGTGAAAAGGAGAAATGCAGGGAATGACTTGGTGAACTTTGTGTGTAAGAAGGGTCATTTTTTCCTAATAATTCCCAATTCATTCCCTTTGCTTTTATCCTTTTAACAAGGCCAATTGCATCTCAGATTCCCCAGGAAATGAGAACCCTGAGCTTGTGGAGCTGCCTGAAAGGTGCCCTGTTCCTTTTTCTTCTGCTGCTCAGAAGAAACAATGAAGCGAGTTGGGGAGTTCTGGTTTTTCTTTCTCCTGGTGGATTTTTTCATTTTATTTGCCACTGCAGAGGCAATTTCTGTGATGGCCTCTGTCAGTTGATTCTATTTCAGCAGCAGTAGCAGCAACAGGGCTGTGTTTGAGCACTGCAAATGTGACCTGTGTGGCTTTAATTCCCCTTGACTTAGTGCTGAGGGACTTGGGAGCATTTTGATCTCTGCTGATCATGATGCCTGAAACAAAAATCCTGAGTTCCCTGTGACAAAAGCACAGTGGGTAGCACTGATTGAAAGAGGCAATTGCAGCTGTACTGCTAAAATTCAAGTGGCAAGCAGAAGAGGGGCAAGAGCAGCCAGGATCTACAATTGCCATGACAGATGTAAATTACTTAATTTTGTGGGACTTTTCTGCACTTTTGTGGGATTTTTCTGGATTATTGTGGTATTTTTCTTGAATTTTATGGAATTTCTTCTGGATTTTAGTGGAAATTTGAGGAGATTTTGTGGGATCTTTCTAGAATTTGGTGGGGTTTTGAGAAGATTCCTGCAATTTTGCGGGATTTTTCTTAGATTTTCTGTGATTTTTCTTAGATTTTGTGGAAATTTGTGGAAATTTTGTGATATGTTTCTGGAATTAGTTAAGGTTTTGAGAAGATTTAGGCAATTTTGGGAAATTTTTCTGGAACTTTATGGGATCTTGATTTTTGTGGGATATTGAAAAGATTTTGTGAAATGTTTCTAGAATTTTGAAGGGTTTTGAGAAGACAAGAAGAATTTAGTGTGAGATTTTTCATAGATTTTGTGGAATTCTGTGAAGGTTTTGTGTGATTTCGCTGGAATTTTCTCAAATTTTGAGAAAATTCGAAGTTTTTTGTGGGATTTTTCTTGAATTTTGTGGGATTTTGAGAAGACTTGAAGAATTTTGAGGGATTTTTCTCAGATTTTGTGGAAATTTGTGGAGAATTGGTGGGATGTTTCTGGAATTTGTGAATGTTTTGAGAACATTTAGGGAATTGTAAGGGTTTTTTCTGCAACTTTGTGGGATTTTCCTTGAATTTTGTAAGATATTGAGGAGATTTTGTGAAAGTTTTGGGGGATTTTGTGGGATTTTGAGGAGACATGAAGGATTTTGAGGTGTTTTCTTAGGTTTTTTGGAAATTTGTGGGGATTTTGTGGGATGTTACTGGAATTTGCTGGGGTTTTGAGAAGCTTTCAGCAGTTTTGTTGGAGTATTTTCTGGAATTTTGTGGGATTTTGAGGAGACCTGAAGAATTTTGAGGGATTTTTCTTTGATTTTGTGGTATTTTGTGGAGATTTGGTGAGATGTTTCTGGAATTTTCTGGGGTTTTGAGAACATTTAGGGAATTATGAGGGATTTTTCTTCAATTTTTTGGGATTTAGTGGAGACGTGAAGAATTATGAGGGATTTTTCTCAGCTTCTTTGGAATTTTTTGGAGATTTGGTGCAATGTTTCTGGAATCTGGTGGGATTTTATTGAACAGCTGTGGAATTTTCTGGTATTTTGTGGGATTTTTAGGAGACTTGAAGAATTGTGAGGGATTTTTCTTAGATTTTGTGTGAATTTTGTGGAGATTTTGTGGAATGTTTCTGGAATTTGCTGGGGTATTGAGAACATTTAATGATTTGTGTGGGATTTTTCTGCAATTTGGTGGGATTTTTCTTGAATTTTGTAGGACATTGAGATTTTGTGCAATTTTTGTAGAATTTTGAGGGATTTTGAGGAGACATGAAGAATTTTGAGGTATTTTCGTTGATTTTGTGTAAATGTGTGGGGATTTTGTGGGATATTTCTGGAATTGGGTGTGGTTTTGAGAACCTTTAGGGAATTGTATGGGATTTTTCTTGAATTTGGTAGGATATTAAGGAGATTTTGTGGGAGTTTTTTAGAATTTTCAGGGATTTAGAGGAGACATGAAGGATTTTGAGGTATTTTCTTAGGTTTTGTGGGAATTTGTGGCTCTTTTGTCAGATGTTACTGGAATTTGGTGGAGTTTTGAGAAGATTTCTGCAATTTTGTTTGATTTTTTTCTGGAATCTTGAGGGATTTTGAGGAAACATGAAGAACTGTGAAGGATTTTCTTAGATGTTGTGGAAATTTTTGGAGATTTGGTGGGATGTTTCTGGAATTTGTGAATGTTTTTAGAACATTGAGGAAATTGTATGGGATTTTTCTGAATTTGTGGGGATTTTTCTTGAATTTGGTAGCATATTGAGGAGATTTTGTGTGAGTTTTTTAGAATTTTGAGGGATTTGGAGGAGACATGAAGGATTTTGAGGTATTTTCTTAGATTTTGTGGAAATTTGTGGGGGTTTTGTGTAATGTTTCTGTGATTTGTTGGGCTTTTGAGAAGATTTCTGCAATTTTGTGGGATTGTTCTGGAATTTTGTGGGATTTTGAGGAGACTTGAAGAATTGTGAGGGTTTTTTCTTAGGTTTTGTGGAAATTAGTTTAGATTTGGTGGGATTTTTCTGGTATTTTGTGGGATTTTTTTGTACTGTTGTGGAATTTTTTTGTATTTTGTGGAGATTTGGTGGGATGTTTCTGGAATTTGGTGGGGTTTTGAGAACATTTAATGATTTGTGTGGGATTTTTCTGGAATTTGGTGGGATTTTTCTTGCATGTGGCTGGATATTGGGGAGATTTGAAGGGATTTTTGTAGAATTTTGAGGGATTTTGAGGAGACATGAAGGATTTTGAGGTATTTTCTTAGATTTTGTGGAAATTAGTGGGGATTTTGTAGGATGTTTCTGGAATTTGGTGGGGTTTTGAGAACAATTAATGATTTGTGTGGGATTTTTCTACAATTTGGTGGGATTTTTCTTGGATTTTGTGGAGATTTGGTGAGATGTTTCTGGAATTTTCTAGGGTTTTTCGAACATTTAATGAATTGTATGAGTTATTTCTGAAATTTGGTGGGATTTTTCTTGAATTTTGTTGAATATTGAAGAGATTTTGTGTGAGTTTTTTAGAATTTTGAAGGATTTTGAGGAGACATGAGGAATTTTGAGGTATTTTTGTTGATTTTGTGGAAATTAGTGGAGATTTTGTGGGATATTACTGGAATTGGGTGGGGTTTTGAGAACCTTTAGGGAATTGTATGGGATTTTTCTGAATTTGGTGGGATTTTTCTTGAATTTTCAGGGATATTGAGGCAATTTTGTGGGAGTTTTTTAGAATTTTCAGGGATTTTGAGGAGACATGAAGGATTTTGGGGTATTTTCTTACATTTTGTGGAAATTTGTGGGGGTTTTGTGGGATGTTTCTGGAATTTGCTGGGGTTTTGAGAAGATTTCTGCAATTTTGTGGGATTTTTCTGGAATTTTGTGGGATTTTTCTTGAATTTTGTGGGATTTTTCTTGAATTTTGTATGATATAGGGGAGGTTTTGTGGGAGTTTTGTGGGATTTTGAGGGATTTTGAGGAGACATAAAGAGTTTTGAGGTATTTTCTTAGATTTTGTGGAAATCTGTGGGGATTTTGTGGGATGTTACTGGAATTTGGTGGGGTTTTGAGAAGATTTCTGCAATTTTGTGGGATTGTTCTGGAATTTTGTGGGATTCTGAGGAGACATGAAGAATTTTGAGGGATTTTTCTTGGATTTTGTGTTAATTTTGTGGAGATTTGGTGGGATGTTTCTGGTATTTGCTGGGGTTTTGAGAACATTTAATGATTTGTGTGGGATTTTTCTGGAATGTGGTGGGATTTTTCTTGCATGTGGCTGGATATTGAGGAGATTTGGAGGGATTTTTGTAGAATTTTGAGGGATTTTGAGGAGACATGAAGGATTTTAAGGTATTTTCTTAGATTTTGTGGAAATTAGTGGGGATTTTGTAGGATGTTTCTGGAATTTGGTGGGGTTTTGAGAACAATTAATGATTTGTGTGGGATTTTTCTACAATTTGGTGGGATTTTTCTTGGATTTTGTGGTATTTTGTGGAGATTTGGTCGGATGTTTCTGGAATTTGCTGGGGTTTTTCGAACATTTAATGAATTGTGTGAGTTTTTTCTGAAATTTGGTGGGATTTTTCTTCAATTTTGTTGAACATTGAAGAGATTTTGTGGAAGTTTTGTGGAATTTTGTGGGATTTGGAGGAGACATGAAGGATTTTGAGGTATTTTCTTAGATTTTGTGGAAATTAGTGGGGATTTTGTGGGATATTACTGGAATTGGGTGGGGTTTTGAGAACCTTTAGGGAATTGTATGGGATTTTTCTGAATTTGGTGGGATTTTTCTTGAATTTTCAGGGATATTGAGGCAATTTTGTGGGAGTTTTTTAGAATTTTCAGGGATTTGGAGGAGACATGAAGGATTTTGAGGTATTTTCTTAGATTTTGTGGAAATTTGTGGGGGTTTTGTAGGATGTTTCTGGAATTTGCTGGGGTTTTGAGAAGATTTCTGCAATTTTGTGGGATTTTTCTGGAATTTTGTGGGATTTTTCTTGAATTTTGTATGATATAGGGGAGGTTTTGTGGGAGTTTTGTGGAATTTTGAGGGATTTTGAGGAGACATGAAGGATTTTGAGGTATTTTCTTAGGTTTTGTGGAAATCTGTGGGGATTTTGTGGGATGTTACTGGAATTTGCTGGGGTTTTGAGAAGATTTCTGCAATTTTGTGGGATTGTTCTGGAATTTTGTGGGATTCTGAGGAGACCTGAAGAATTTTGAGGGATTTTTCTTCGATTTTGTGTATTTTGTGGAGATTTGGTGGGATGTTTCTGGTATTTGCTGGGGTTTTGAGAACATTTAATGATTTGTGTGGGATTTTTCTGGAATGTGGTGGGATTTTTCTTGCATGTGGCTGGATATTGAGGAGATTTGGAGGGATTTTTGTAGAATTTTGAGGGATTTTGAGGAGACATGAAGGATTTTAAGGTATTTTCTTAGATTTTGTGGAAATTAGTGGGGATTTTGTAGGATGTTTCTGGAATTTGGTGGGGTTTTGAGAACAATTAATGATTTGTGTGGGATTTTTCTACAATTTGGTGGGATTTTTCTTGGATTTTGTGGTATTTTGTGGAGATTTGGTCGGATGTTTCTGGAATTTGCTGGGGTTTTTCGAACATTTAATGAATTGTGTGAGTTTTTTCTGAAATTTGGTGGGATTTTTCCTCAATTTTGTTGAACATTGAAGTGATTTTGTGGAAGTTTTGTGGAATTTTGTGGGATTTGGAGGAGACATGAAGGATTTTGAGGTATTTTCTTAGATTTTGTGGAAATTAGTGGGGATTTTGTGGGATATTACTGGAATTGGGTGGGGTTTTGAGAACCTTTAGGGAATTGTATGGGATTTTTCTGAATTTGGTGGGATTTTTCTTGAATTTTCAGGGATGTTGAGGCAATTTTGTGGGAGTTTTTTAGAATTTTCAGGGATTTGGAGGAGACATGAAGGATTTTGAGGTATTTTCTTAGATTTTGTGGAAATTTGTGGGGGTTTTGTAGGATGTTTCTGGAATTTGCTGGGGTTTTGAGAAGATTTCTGCAATTTTGTGGGATTTTTCTGGAATTTTGTGGGATTTTTCTTGAATTTTGTATGATATAGGGGAGGTTTTGTGGGAGTTTTGTGGAATTTTGAGGGATTTTGAGGAGACATGAAGGATTTTGAGGTATTTTCTTAGGTTTTGTGGAAATCTGTGGGGATTTTGTGGGATGTTACTGGAATTTGGTGGGGTTTTGAGAAGATTTCTGCAATTTTGTGGGATTGTTCTGGAATTTTGTGGGATTTTTCTTGAATTTTGTGGGATATTCAGGAGATTTTGTGGGAGTTTTGTGGGATTTTGAGGAATTTTGAGGAGACATAAAGAGTTTTGAGGTATTTTCTTAGCTTTTGTGGAAATTTGTGGGGATTTTGGTGGGATGTTTCTGGAATTTGGTAGGGTTTTGAGAAGATTTCTGCAATTTTGTGGTATTTTTTTGGGAATTTTTGGGGATTTTGAGGAGACTTGAAGAATTGTGAGGGATGTTTCTTAGATTTTGTGGAAATTAGTTTAGATTTGGTGGGATGTTTCTGGTATTTTGTGGGATTTTTTTGTACTGTTGTGGAATTTTTTTGTATTTTGTGGAGATTTGGTGGGATGTTTCTGGAATTTGGTGGGGTTTTGAGAACATTTAATGATTTGTGTGGGATTTTTTTGCAATTTGGTGGGATTTTTCTTGAATTTTGTTGAATATTGAAGAGATTTTGTGGAAGTTTTTTAGAATTTTGAGAGATTTTGAGGAGACATGAAGGATTTTGAGGTATTTTCTTAGGTTTTGTGGAAATTTGTGGGGTTTTTGTGGGATGTTTCTGCAATTAGTTGGGCTTTTGAGAAACTTTCTGCAATTTTGTGGGATTTTCCTTGAATTTTGTGGGATTTTGAGGAGACCTGAAGAATTTTGAGGGATTTTTCTTGGATTTTGTGTGAATTTTGTGGAGATTTGGTGGGATGTTTCTGGAATTTGCTGGGGTTTTGAGAACATTTAATGATTTGTGTGGGATTTTTCTGGAATGTGGTGGGATTTTTCTTGCATGTGGCTGGATATTGAGGAGATTTGGAGGGATTTTTGTAGAATTTTGAGGGATTTTGAGGAGACATGAAGGATTTTAAGGTATTTTCTTAGATTTTGTGGAAATTAGTGGGGATTTTGTAGGATGTTTCTGGAATTTGGTGGGGTTTTGAGAACAATTAATGATTTGTGTGGGATTTTTCTACAATTTGGTGGGATTTTTCTTGGATTTTGTGGTATTTTGTGGAGATTTGGTCGGATGTTTCTGGAATTTGCTGGGGTTTTTCGAACATTTAATGAATTGTGTGAGTTTATTCTGAAATTTGGTGGGATTTTTCCTCAATTTTGTTGAACATTGAAGTGATTTTGTGGAAGTTTTGTGGAATTTTGTGGGATTTGGAGGAGACATGAAGGATTTTGAGGTATTTTCTTAGATTTTGTGGAAATTAGTGGGGATTTTGTGGGATATTACTGGAATTGGGTGGGGTTTTGAGAACCTTTAGGGAATTGTATGGGATTTTTCTGAATTTGGTGGGATTTTTCTTGAATTTTCAGGGATGTTGAGGCAATTTTGTGGGAGTTTTTTAGAATTTTCAGGGATTTGGAGGAGACATGAAGGATTTTGAGGTATTTTCTTAGATTTTGTGGAAATTTGTGGGGGTTTTGTGGGATGTTTCTGGAATTTGCTGGGGTTTTGAGAAGATTTCTGCAATTTTGTGGGATTTTTCTGGAATTTTGTGGGATTTTTCTTGAATTTTGTATGATATAGGGGAGGTTTTGTGGGAGTTTTGTGGAATTTTGAGGGATTTTGAGGAGACATGAAGGATTTTGAGGTATTTTCTTAGGTTTTGTGGAAATCTGTGGGGATTTTGTGGGATGTTACTGGAATTTGGTGGGGTTTTGAGAAGATTTCTGCAATTTTGTGGGATTGTTCTGGAATTTTGTGGGATTTTTCTTGAATTTTGTGGGATATTCAGGAGATTTTGTGGGAGTTTTGTGGGATTTTGAGGAGACATAAAGAGTTTTGAGGTATTTTCTTAGCTTTTGTGGAAATTTGTGGGGATTTTGGTGGGATGTTTCTGGAATTTGGTAGGGTTTTGAGAAGATTTCTGCAATTTTGTGGTATTTTTTTGGGAATTTTTGGGGATTTTGAGGAGACTTGAAGAATTGTGAGGGATGTTTCTTAGATTTTGTGGAAATTAGTTTAGATTTGGTGGGATGTTTCTGGTATTTTGTGGGATTTTTTTGTACTGTTGTGGAATTTTTTTGTATTTTGTGGAGATTTGGTCGGATGTTTCTGGAATTTGGTGGGGTTTTGAGAACATTTAATGATTTGTATGGGATTTTTTTGCAATTTGGTGGGCTTTTTCTTCAATTTTGTTGAATATTGAAGAGATTTTGTGGAAGTTTTTTAGAATTTTGAGAGATTTTGAGGAGACATGAAGGATTTTGAGGTATTTTCTTAGGTTTTGTGGAAATTTGTGGGGGTTTTGTGGGATGTTTCTGCAATTAGTTGGGCTTTTGAGAAACTTTCTGCAATTTTGTGGGATTTTCCTTGAATTTTGTGGGATTTTGAGGAGACCTGAAGAATTTTGAGGGATTTTTCTTGGATTTTGTGTGAATTTTGTGGAGATTTGGTGGGATGTTTCTGGAATTTGCTGGTGTTTTGAGAACATTTAATGATTTGTGTGGGATTTTTCTGGAATTTGGTGGGATTTTTCTTGCATGTGGCTGGATATTGAGGAGATTTGGAGGGATTTTTGTAGAATTTTGAGGGATTTTGAGGAGACATGGAGGATTTTAAGGTATTTTCTTAGATTTTGTGGAAATTAGTGGGGATTTTGTAGGATGTTTCTGGAATTTGGTGGGGTTTTGAGAACAATTAATGATTTGTGTGGGATTTTTCTACAATTTGGTGGGATTTTTCTTGGATTTTGTGGTATTTTGTGGAGATTTGGTCGGATGTTTCTGGAATTTGCTGGGGTTTTTCGAACATTTAATGAATTGTGTGAGTTTTTTCTGAAATTTGGTGGGATTTTTCCTCAATTTTGTTGAACATTGAAGTGATTTTGTGGAAGTTTTGTGGAATTTTGTGGGATTTGGAGGAGACATGAAGGATTTTGAGGTATTTTCTTAGATTTTGTGGAAATTAGTGGGGATTTTGTGGGATATTACTGGAATTGGGTGGGGTTTTGAGAACCTTTAGGGAATTGTATGGGATTTTTCTGAATTTGGTGGGAGTTTTCTTGAATTTTCAGGGATGTTGAGGCAATTTTGTGGGAGTTTTTTAGAATTTTCAGGGATTTTGAAAAGACATGAAGGATTTTGAGGTATTTTCTTAGATTTTTTTGAAATTTGTGGGGATTTTGTAGGATGTTTCTGGAATTTGGTGGGGTTTTGAGAAGATTTCTGCAATTTTGTGGGATTGTTCTGGAATTTTGTGGGATTTTTCTTGAATTTTGTATGATATAGGGGAGGTTTTGTGGGAGTTTTGTGGAATTTTGAGGGATTTTGAGGAGACATGAAGGATTTTGAGGTATTTTCTTAGGTTTTGTGGAAATCTGTGGGGATTTTGTGGGATGTTACTGGAATTTGGTGGGGTTTTGAGAAGATTTCTGCAATTTTGTGGGATTGTTCTGGAATTTTGTGGGATTTTTCTTGAATTTTGTGGGATATTCAGGAGATTTTGTGGGAGTTTTGTGGGATTTTGAGGAGACATAAAGAGTTTTGAGGTATTTTCTTAGCTTTTGTGGAAATTTGTGGGGATTTTGGTGGGATGTTTCTGGAATTTGGTAGGGTTTTGAGAAGATTTCTGCAATTTTGTGGTATTTTTTTGGGAATTTTTGGGGATTTTGAGGAGACTTGAAGAATTGTGAGGGATGTTTCTTAGATTTTGTGGAAATTAGTTTAGATTTGGTGGGATGTTTCTGGTATTTTGTGGGATTTTTTTGTACTGTTGTGGAATTTTTTTGTATTTTGTGGAGATTTGGTGGGATGTTTCTGGAATTTGGTGGGGTTTTGAGAACATTTAATGATTTGTGTGGGATTTTTCTACAATTTGGTGGGATTTTTCTTGGATTTTGTGGTATTTTGTGGAGATTTGGTCGGATGTTTCTGGAATTTGCTGGGGTTTTTCGAACATTTAATGAATTGTGTGAGTTTTTTCTGAAATTTGGTGGGATTTTTCCTCAATTTTGTTGAACATTGAAGTGATTTTGTGGAAGTTTTGTGGAATTTTGTGGGATTTGGAGGAGACATGAAGGATTTTGAGGTATTTTCTTAGATTTTGTGGAAATTAGTGGGGATTTTGTGGGATATTACTGGAATTGGGTGGGGTTTTGAGAACCTTTAGGGAATTGTATGGGATTTTTCTGAATTTGGTGGGAGTTTTCTTGAATTTTCAGGGATGTTGAGGCAATTTTGTGGGAGTTTTTTAGAATTTTCAGGGATTTTGAAAAGACATGAAGGATTTTGAGGTATTTTCTTAGATTTTTTTGAAATTTGTGGGGATTTTGTAGGATGTTTCTGGAATTTGGTGGGGTTTTGAGAAGATTTCTGCAATTTTGTGGGATTGTTCTGGAATTTTGTGGGATTTTTCTTGAATTTTGTATGATATAGGGGAGGTTTTGTGGGAGTTTTGTGGAATTTTGAGGGATTTTGAGGAGACATGAACGATTTTGAGGTATTTTCTTAGGTTTTGTGGAAATCTGTGGGGATTTTGTGGGATGTTACTGGAATTTGGTGGGGTTTTGAGAAGATTTCTGCAATTTTGTGGGATTGTTCTGGAATTTTGTGGGATTTTTCTTGAATTTTGTGGGATATTCAGGAGATTTTGTGGGAGTTTTGTGGGATTTTGAGGAGACATAAAGAGTTTTGAGGTATTTTCTTAGCTTTTGTGGAAATTTGTGGGGATTTTGGTGGGATGTTTCTGGAATTTGGTAGGGTTTTGAGAAGATTTCTGCAATTTTGTGGTATTTTTTTGGGAATTTTTGGGGATTTTGAGGAGACTTGAAGAATTGTGAGGGATGTTTCTTAGATTTTGTGGAAATTAGTTTAGATTTGGTGGGATGTTTCTGGTATTTTGTGGGATTTTTTTGTACTGTTGTGGAATTTTTTTGTATTTTGTGGAGATTTGGTCGGATGTTTCTGGAATTTGGTGGGGTTTTGAGAACATTTAATGATTTGTATGGGATTTTTTTGCAATTTGGTGGGCTTTTTCTTCAATTTTGTTGAATATTGAAGAGATTTTGTGGAAGTTTTTTAGAATTTTGAGAGATTTTGAGGAGACATGAAGGATTTTGAGGTATTTTCTTAGGTTTTGTGGAAATTTGTGGGGGTTTTGTGGGATGTTTCTGCAATTAGTTGGGCTTTTGAGAAACTTTCTGCAATTTTGTGGGATTTTCCTTGAATTTTGTGGGATTTTGAGGAGACCTGAAGAATTTTGAGGGATTTTTCTTGGATTTTGTGTGAATTTTGTGGAGATTTGGTGGGATGTTTCTGGAATTTGCTGGTGTTTTGAGAACATTTAATGATTTGTGTGGGATTTTTCTGGAATGTGGTGGGATTTTTCTTGCATGTGGCTGGATATTGAGGAGATTTGGAGGGATTTTTGTAGAATTTTGAGGGATTTTGAGGAGACATGGAGGATTTTAAGGTATTTTCTTAGATTTTGTGGAAATTAGTGGGGATTTTGTAGGATGTTTCTGGAATTTGGTGGGGTTTTGAGAACAATTAATGATTTGTGTGGGATTTTTCTACAATTTGGTGGGATTTTTCTTGGATTTTGTGGTATTTTGTGGAGATTTGGTCGGATGTTTCTGGAATTTGCTGGGGTTTTTCGAACATTTAATGAATTGTGTGAGTTTTTTCTGAAATTTGGTGGGATTTTTCCTCAATTTTGTTGAACATTGAAGTGATTTTGTGGAAGTTTTGTGGAATTTTGTGGGATTTGGAGGAGACATGAAGGATTTTGAGGTATTTTCTTAGATTTTGTGGAAATTAGTGGGGATTTTGTGGGATATTACTGGAATTGGGTGGGGTTTTGAGAACCTTTAGGGAATTGTATGGGATTTTTCTGAATTTGGTGGGATTTTTCTTGAATTTTCAGGGATGTTGAGGCAATTTTGTGGGAGTTTTTTAGAATTTTCAGGGATTTGGAGGAGACATGAAGGATTTTGAGGTATTTTCTTAAATTTTGTGGAAATTTGTGGGGGTTTTGTGGGATGTTTCTGGAATTTGCTGGGGTTTTGAGAAGATTTCTGCAATTTTGTGGGATTTTTCTGGAATTTTGTGGGATTTTTCTTGAATTTTGTATGATATAGGGGAGGTTTTGTGGGAGTTTTGTGGAATTTTGAGGGATTTTGAGGAGACATGAAGGATTTTGAGGTATTTTCTTAGGTTTTGTGGAAATCTGTGGGGATTTTGTGGGATGTTACTGGAATTTGGTGGGGTTTTGAGAAGATTTCTGCAATTTTGTGGGATTGTTCTGGAATTTTGTGGGATTTTTCTTGAATTTTGTGGGATATTCAGGAGATTTTGTGGGAGTTTTGTGGGATTTTGAGGAGACATAAAGAGTTTTGAGGTATTTTCTTAGCTTTTGTGGAAATTAGTGGGGATTTTGGTGGGATGTTTCTGGAATTTGGTAGGGTTTTGAGAAGATTTCTGCAATTTTGTGGTATTTTTTTGGGAATTTTTGGGGATTTTGAGGAGACTTGAAGAATTGTGAGGGATGTTTCTTAGATTTTGTGGAAATTAGTTTAGATTTGGTGGGATGTTTCTGGTATTTTGTGGGATTTTTTTGTACTGTTGTGGAATTTTTTTGTATTTTGTGGAGATTTGGTGGGATGTTTCTGGAATTTGGTGGGGTTTTGAGAACATTTAATGATTTGTGTGGGATTTTTTTGCAATTTGGTGGGATTTTTCTTGAATTTTGTTGAATATTGAAGAGATTTTGTGGAAGTTTTTTAGAATTTTGAGAGATTTTGAGGAGACATGAAGGATTTTGAGGTATTTTCTTAGGTTTTGTGGAAATTTGTGGGGTTTTTGTGGGATGTTTCTGCAATTAGTTGGGCTTTTGAGAAACTTTCTGCAATTTTGTGGGATTTTCCTTGAATTTTGTGGGATTTTGAGGAGACCTGAAGAATTTTGAGGGATTTTTCTTGGATTTTGTGTGAATTTTGTGGAGATTTGGTGGGATGTTTCTGGAATTTGCTGGGGTTTTGAGAACATTTAATGATTTGTGTGGGATTTTTCTGGAATGTGGTGGGATTTTTCTTGCATGTGGCTGGATATTGAGGAGATTTGGAGGGATTTTTGTAGAATTTTGAGGGATTTTGAGGAGACATGAAGGATTTTAAGGTATTTTCTTAGATTTTGTGGAAATTAGTGGGGATTTTGTAGGATGTTTCTGGAATTTGGTGGGGTTTTGAGAACAATTAATGATTTGTGTGGGATTTTTCTACAATTTGGTGGGATTTTTCCTCAATTTTGTTGAACATTGAAGTGATTTTGTGGAAGTTTTGTGGAATTTTGTGGGATTTGGAGGAGACATGAAGGATTTTGAGGTATTTTCTTAGATTTTGTGGAAATTAGTGGGGATTTTGTGGGATATTACTGGAATTGGGTGGGGTTTTGAGAACCTTTAGGGAATTGTATGGGATTTTTCTGAATTTGGTGGGATTTTTCTTGAATTTTCAGGGATGTTGAGGCAATTTTGTGGGAGTTTTTTAGAATTTTCAGGGATTTGGAGGAGACATGAAGGATTTTGAGGTATTTTCTTAAATTTTGTGGAAATTAGTGGGGATTTTGTGGGATATTACTGGAATTGGGTGGGGTTTTGAGAACCTTTAGGGAATTGTATGGGATTTTTCTGAATTTGGTGGGATTTTTCTTGAATTTTCAGGGATGTTGAGGCAATTTTGTGGGAGTTTTTTAGAATTTTCAGGGATTTGGAGGAGACATGAAGGATTTTGAGGTATTTTCTTAGATTTTGTGGAAATTTGTGGGGGTTTTGTAGGATGTTTCTGGAATTTGCTGGGGTTTTGAGAAGATTTCTGCAATTTTGTGGGATTTTTCTGGAATTTTGTGGGATTTTTCTTGAATTTTGTATGATATAGGGGAGGTTTTGTGGGAGTTTTGTGGAATTTTGAGGGATTTTGAGGAGACATGAAGGATTTTGAGGTATTTTCTTAGGTTTTGTGGAAATCTGTGGGGATTTTGTGGGATGTTACTGGAATTTGGTGGGGTTTTGAGAAGATTTCTGCAATTTTGTGGGATTGTTCTGGAATTTTGTGGGATTTTTCTTGAATTTTGTGGGATATTCAGGAGATTTTGTGGGAGTTTTGTGGGATTTTGAGGAATTTTGAGGAGACATAAAGAGTTTTGAGGTATTTTCTTAGATTTTGTGGAAATTTGTGGGGATTTTGGTGGGATGTTTCTGGAATTTGGTAGGGTTTTGAGAAGATTTCTGCAATTTTGTGGTATTTTTTTGGGAATTTTTGGGGATTTTGAGGAGACTTGAAGAATTGTGAGGGATGTTTCTTAGATTTTGTGGAAATTAGTTTAGATTTGGTGGGATGTTTCTGGTATTTTGTGGGATTTTTTTGTACTGTTGTGGAATTTTTTTGTATTTTGTGGAGATTTGGTGGGATGTTTCTGGAATTTGGTGGGGTTTTGAGAACATTTAATGATTTGTGTGGGATTTTTTTGCAATTTGGTGGGATTTTTCTTGAATTTTGTTGAATATTGAAGAGATTTTGTGGAAGTTTTTTAGAATTTTGAGAGATTTTGAGGAGACATGAAGGAATTTGAGGTATTTTCTTAGGTTTTGTGGAAATTTGTGGGGGTTTTGTGGGATGTTTCTGCAATTAGTTGGGCTTTTGAGAAACTTTCTGCAATTTTGTGGGATTTTCCTTGAATTTTGTGGGATTTTGAGGAGACCTGAAGAATTTTGAGGGATTTTTCTTGGATTTTGTGTGAATTTTGTGGAGATTTGGTGGGATGTTTCTGGAATTTGCTGGTGTTTTTCGAACATTTAATGAATTGTGTGAGTTTTTTCTGAAATTTGGTGGGATTTTTCCTCAATTTTGTTGAACATTGAAGTGATTTTGTGGAAGTTTTGTGGAATTTTGTGGGATTTGGAGGAGACATGAAGGATTTTGAGGTATTTTCTTAGATTTTGTGGAAATTAGTGGGGATTTTGTGGGATATTACTGGAATTGGGTGGGGTTTTGAGAACCTTTAGGGAATTGTATGGGATTTTTCTGAATTTGGTGGGAGTTTTCTTGAATTTTCAGGGATGTTGAGGCAATTTTGTGGGAGTTTTTTAGAATTTTCAGGGATTTTGAGGAGACATGAAGGATTTTGAGGTATTTTCTTAGATTTTGTGGAAATTTGTGGGGGTTTTGTAGGATGTTTCTGGAATTTGCTGGGGTTTTGAGAAGATTTCTGCAATTTTGTGGGATTTTTCTGGAATTTTGTGGGATTTTTCTTGAATTTTGTATGATATAGGGGAGGTTTTGTGGGAGTTTTGTGGAATTTTGAGGGATTTTGAGGAGACATGAAGGATTTTGAGGTATTTTCTTAGGTTTTGTGGAAATTTGTGGGGGTTTTGAGGGATGTTTCTGCAATTAGTTGGGCTTTTGAGAAACTTTCTGCAATTTTGTGGGATTTTCCTTGAATTTTGTGGGATTTTGAGGAGACCTGAAGAATTTTGAGGGATTTTTCTTGGATTTTGTGTGAATTTTGTGGAGATTTGGTGGGATGTTTCTGGAATTTGCTGGTGTTTTGAGAACATTTAATGATTTGTGTGGGATTTTTCTGGAATGTGGTGGGATTTTTCTTGCATGTGGCTGGATATTGAGGAGATTTGGAGGGATTTTTGTAGAATTTTGAGGGATTTTGAGGAGACATGAAGGATTTTAAGGTATTTTCTTAGATTTTGTGGAAATTAGTGGGGATTTTGTAGGATGTTTCTGGAATTTGGTGGGGTTTTGAGAACAATTAATGATTTGTGTGGGATTTTTCTACAATTTGGTGGGATTTTTCTTGGATTTTGTGGTATTTTGTGGAGATTTGGTCGGATGTTTCTGGAATTTGCTGGGGTTTTTCGAACATTTAATGAATTGTGTGAGTTTATTCTGAAATTTGGTGGGATTTTTCCTCAATTTTGTTGAACATTGAAGTGATTTTGTGGAAGTTTTGTGGAATTTTGTGGGATTTGGAGGAGACATGAAGGATTTTGAGGTATTTTCTTAGATTTTGTGGAAATTAGTGGGGATTTTGTGGGATATTACTGGAATTGGGTGGGGTTTTGAGAACCTTTAGGGAATTGTATGGGATTTTTCTGAATTTGGTGGGAGTTTTCTTGAATTTTCAGGGATGTTGAGGCAATTTTGTGGGAGTTTTTTAGAATTTTCAGGGATTTGGAGGAGACATGAAGGATTTTGAGGTATTTTCTTAGATTTTGTGGAAATTTGTGGGGGTTTTGTAGGATGTTTCTGGAATTTGCTGGGGTTTTGAGAAGATTTCTGCAATTTTGTGGGATTTTTCTGGAATTTTGTGGGATTTTTCTTGAATTTTGTATGATATAGGGGAGGTTTTGTGGGAGTTTTGTGGAATTTTGAGGGATTTTGAGGAGACATGAAGGATTTTGAGGTATTTTCTTAGGTTTTGTGGAAATCTGTGGGGATTTTGTGGGATGTTACTGGAATTTGGTGGGGTTTTGAGAAGATTTCTGCAATTTTGTGGGATTGTTCTGCAATTTTGTGGGATTTTTCTTGAATTTTGTGGGATATTCAGGAGATTTTGTGGGAGTTTTGTGGGATTTTGAGGAATTTTGAGGAGACATAAAGAGTTTTGAGGTATTTTCTTAGATTTTGTGGAAATTTGTGGGGATTTTGGTGGGATGTTTCTGGAATTTGGTAGGGTTTTGAGAAGATTTCTGCAATTTTGTGGTATTTTTTTGGGAATTTTTGGGGATTTTGAGGAGACTTGAAGAATTGTGAGGGATGTTTCTTAGATTTTGTGGAAATTAGTTTAGATTTGGTGGGATGTTTCTGGTATTTTGTGGGATTTTTTTGTACTGTTGTGGAATTTTTTTGTATTTTGTGGAGATTTGGTGGGATGTTTCTGGAATTTGGTGGGGTTTTGAGAACATTTAATGATTTGTGTGGGATTTTTTTGCAATTTGGTGGGATTTTTCTTGAATTTTGTTGAATATTGAAGAGATTTTGTGGAAGTTTTTTAGAATTTTGAGAGATTTTGAGGAGACATGAAGGATTTTGAGGTATTTTCTTAGGTTTTGTGGAAATTTGTGGGGTTTTTGTGGGATGTTTCTGCAATTAGTTGGGCTTTTGAGAAACTTTCTGCAATTTTGTGGGATTTTCCTTGAATTTTGTGGGATTTTGAGGAGACCTGAAGAATTTTGAGGGATTTTTCTTGGATTTTGTGTGAATTTTGTGGAGATTTGGTGGGATGTTTCTGGAATTTGCTGGGGTTTTGAGAACATTTAATGATTTGTGTGGGATTTTTCTGGAATGTGGTGGGATTTTTCTTGCATGTGGCTGGATATTGAGGAGATTTGGAGGGATTTTTGTAGAATTTTGAGGGATTTTGAGGAGACATGAAGGATTTTAAGGTATTTTCTTAGATTTTGTGGAAATTAGTGGGGATTTTGTAGGATGTTTCTGGAATTTGGTGGGGTTTTGAGAACAATTAATGATTTGTGTGGGATTTTTCTACAATTTGGTGGGATTTTTCTTGGATTTTGTGGTATTTTGTGGAGATTTGGTCGGATGTTTCTGGAATTTGCTGGGGTTTTTCGAACATTTAATGAATTGTGTGAGTTTTTTCTGAAATTTGGTGGGATTTTTCCTCAATTTTGTTGAACATTGAAGTGATTTTGTGGAAGTTTTGTGGAATTTTGTGGGATTTGGAGGAGACATGAAGGATTTTGAGGTATTTTCTTAGATTTTGTGGAAATTAGTGGGGATTTTGTGGGATATTACTGGAATTGGTTGGGGTTTTGAGAACCTTTAGGGAATTGTATGGGATTTTTCTGAATTTGGTGGGATTTTTCTTGAATTTTCAGGGATGTTGAGGCAATTTTGTGGGAGTTTTTTAGAATTTTCAGGGATTTGGAGGAGACATGAAGGATTTTGAGGTATTTTCTTAGATTTTGTGGAAATTTGTGGGGGTTTTGTAGGATGTTTCTGGAATTTGCTGGGGTTTTGAGAAGATTTCTGCAATTTTGTGGGATTTTTCTGGAATTTTGTGGGATTTTTCTTGAATTTTGTATGATATAGGGGAGGTTTTGTGGGAGTTTTGTGGAATTTTGAGGGATTTTGAGGAGACATGAAGGATTTTGAGGTATTTTCTTAGGTTTTGTGGAAATCTGTGGGGATTTTGTGGGATGTTACTGGAATTTGGTGGGGTTTTGAGAAGATTTCTGCAATTTTGTGGGATTGTTCTGGAATTTTGTGGGATTTTTCTTGAATTTTGTGGGATATTCAGGAGATTTTGTGGGAGTTTTGTGGGATTTTGAGGAATTTTGAGGAGACATAAAGAGTTTTGAGGTATTTTCTTAGATTTTGTGGAAATTTGTGGGGATTTTGGTGGGATGTTTCTGGAATTTGGTAGGGTTTTGAGAAGATTTCTGCAATTTTGTGGTATTTTTTTGGGAATTTTTGGGGATTTTGAGGAGACTTGAAGAATTGTGAGGGATGTTTCTTAGATTTTGTGGAAATTAGTTTAGATTTGGTGGGATGTTTCTGGTATTTTGTGGGATTTTTTTGTACTGTTGTGGAATTTTTTTGTATTTTGTGGAGATTTGGTGGGATGTTTCTGGAATTTGGTGGGGTTTTGAGAACATTTAATGATTTGTGTGGGATTTTTTTGCAATTTGGTGGGATTTTTCTTGAATTTTGTTGAATATTGAAGAGATTTTGTGGAAGTTTTTTAGAATTTTGAGAGATTTTGAGGAGACATGAAGGATTTTGAGGTATTTTCTTAGGTTTTGTGGAAATTTGTGGGGTTTTTGTGGGATGTTTCTGCAATTAGTTGGGCTTTTGAGAAACTTTCTGCAATTTTGTGGGATTTTCCTTGAATTTTGTGGGATTTTGAGGAGACCTGAAGAATTTTGAGGGATTTTTCTTGGATTTTGTGTGAATTTTGTGGAGATTTGGTGGGATGTTTCTGGAATTTGCTGGGGTTTTGAGAACATTTAATGATTTGTGTGGGATTTTTCTGGAATGTGGTGGGATTTTTCTTGCATGTGGCTGGATATTGAGGAGATTTGGAGGGATTTTTGTAGAATTTTGAGGGATTTTGAGGAGACATGAAGGATTTTAAGGTATTTTCTTAGATTTTGTGGAAATTAGTGGGGATTTTGTAGGATGTTTCTGGAATTTGGTGGGGTTTTGAGAACAATTAATGATTTGTGTGGGATTTTTCTACAATTTGGTGGGATTTTTCTTGGATTTTGTGGTATTTTGTGGAGATTTGGTGGGATGTTTCTGGAATTTGCTGGGGTTTTTCGAACATTTAATGAATTGTGTGAGTTTTTTCTGAAATTTGGTGGGATTTTTCCTCAATTTTGTTGAACATTGAAGTGATTTTGTGGAAGTTTTGTGGAATTTTGTGGGATTTGGAGGAGACATGAAGGATTTTGAGGTATTTTCTTAGATTTTGTGGAAATTAGTGGGGATTTTGTGGGATATTACTGGAATTGGTTGGGGTTTTGAGAACCTTTAGGGAATTGTATGGGATTTTTCTGAATTTGGTGGGATTTTTCTTGAATTTTCAGGGATGTTGAGGCAATTTTGTGGGAGTTTTTTAGAATTTTCAGGGATTTGGAGGAGACATGAAGGATTTTGAGGTATTTTCTTAGATTTTGTGGAAATTTGTGGGGGTTTTGTAGGATGTTTCTGGAATTTGCTGGGGTTTTGAGAAGATTTCTGCAATTTTGTGGGATTTTTCTGGAATTTTGTGGGATTTTTCTTGAATTTTGTATGATATAGGGGAGGTTTTGTGGGAGTTTTGTGGAATTTTGAGGGATTTTGAGGAGACATGAAGGATTTTGAGGTATTTTCTTAGGTTTTGTGGAAATCTGTGGGGATTTTGTGGGATGTTACTGGAATTTGGTGGGGTTTTGAGAAGATTTCTGCAATTTTGTGGGATTGTTCTGGAATTTTGTGGGATTTTTCTTGAATTTTGTGGGATATTCAGGAGATTTTGTGGGAGTTTTGTGGGATTTTGAGGAATTTTGAGGAGACATAAAGAGTTTTGAGGTATTTTCTTAGATTTTGTGGAAATTTGTGGGGATTTTGGTGGGATGTTTCTGGAATTTGGTAGGGTTTTGAGAAGATTTCTGCAATTTTGTGGTATTTTTTTGGGAATTTTTGGGGATTTTGAGGAGACTTGAAGAATTGTGAGGGATGTTTCTTAGATTTTGTGGAAATTAGTTTAGATTTGGTGGGATGTTTCTGGTATTTTGTGGGATTTTTTTGTACTGTTGTGGAATTTTTTTGTATTTTGTGGAGATTTGGTGGGATGTTTCTGGAATTTGGTGGGGTTTTGAGAACATTTAATGATTTGTGTGGGATTTTTTTGCAATTTGGTGGGATTTTTCTTGAATTTTGTTGAATATTGAAGAGATTTTGTGGAAGTTTTTTAGAATTTTGAGAGATTTTGAGGAGACATGAAGGATTTTGAGGTATTTTCTTAGGTTTTGTGGAAATTTGTGGGGGTTTTGTGGGATGTTTCTGCAATTAGTTGGGCTTTTGAGAAACTTTCTGCAATTTTGTGGGATTTTCCTTGAATTTTGTGGGATTTTGAGGAGACCTGAAGAATTTTGAGGGATTTTTCTTGGATTTTGTGTGAATTTTGTGGAGATTTGGTGGGATGTTTCTGGAATTTGCTGGTGTTTTGAGAACATTTAATGATTTGTGTGGGATTTTTCTGGAATGTGGTGGGATTTTTCTTGCATGTGGCTGGATATTGAGGAGATTTGGAGGGATTTTTGTAGAATTTTGAGGGATTTTGAGGAGACATGGAGGATTTTAAGGTATTTTCTTAGATTTTGTGGAAATTAGTGGGGATTTTGTAGGATGTTTCTGGAATTTGGTGGGGTTTTGAGAACAATTAATGATTTGTGTGGGATTTTTCTACAATTTGGTGGGATTTTTCTTGGATTTTGTGGTATTTTGTGGAGATTTGGTCGGATGTTTCTGGAATTTGCTGGGGTTTTTCGAACATTTAATGAATTGTGTGAGTTTTTTCTGAAATTTGGTGGGATTTTTCCTCAATTTTGTTGAACATTGAAGTGATTTTGTGGAAGTTTTGTGGAATTTTGTGGGATTTGGAGGAGACATGAAGGATTTTGAGGTATTTTCTTAGATTTTGTGGAAATTAGTGGGGATTTTGTGGGATATTACTGGAATTGGGTGGGGTTTTGAGAACCTTTAGGGAATTGTATGGGATTTTTCTGAATTTGGTGGGAGTTTTCTTGAATTTTCAGGGATGTTGAGGCAATTTTGTGGGAGTTTTTTAGAATTTTCAGGGATTTTGAGGAGACATGAAGGATTTTGAGGTATTTTCTTAGATTTTGTGGAAATTTGTGGGCGTTTTGTAGGATGTTTCTGGAATTTGCTGGGGTTTTGAGAAGATTTCTGCAATTTTGTGGGATTTTTCTGGAATTTTGTGGGATTTTTCTTGAATTTTGTATGATATAGGGGAGGTTTTGTGGGAGTTTTGTGGAATTTTGAGGGATTTTGAGGAGACATGAAGGATTTCGAGGTATTTTCTTAGGTTTTGTGGAAATTTGTGGGGATTTTGGTGGGATGTTTCTGGAATTTGGTAGGGTTTTGAGAAGATTTCTGCAATTTTGTGGTATTTTTTTGGGAATTTTTGGGGATTTTGAGGAGACTTGAAGAATTGTGAGGGATGTTTCTTAGATTTTGTGGAAATTAGTTTAGATTTGGTGGGATGTTTCTGGTATTTTGTGGGATTTTTTTGTACTGTTGTGGAATTTTTTTGTATTTTGTGGAGATTTGGTGGGATGTTTCTGGAATTTGGTGGGGTTTTGAGAACATTTAATGATTTGTGTGGGATTTTTTTGCAATTTGGTGGGATTTTTCTTGAATTTTGTTGAATATTGAAGAGATTTTGTGGAAGTTTTTTAGAATTTTGAGAGATTTTGAGGAGACATGAAGGATTTTGAGGTATTTTCTTAGGTTTTGTGGAAATTTGTGGGGGTTTTGAGGGATGTTTCTGCAATTAGTTGGGCTTTTGAGAAACTTTCTGCAATTTTGTGGGATTTTCCTTGAATTTTGTGGGATTTTGAGGAGACCTGAAGAATTTTGAGGGATTTTTCTTGGATTTTGTGTGAATTTTGTGGAGATTTGGTGGGATGTTTCTGGAATTTGCTGGTGTTTTGAGAACATTTAATGATTTGTGTGGGATTTTTCTGGAATGTGGTGGGATTTTTCTTGCATGTGGCTGGATATTGAGGAGATTTGGAGGGATTTTTGTAGAATTTTGAGGGATTTTGAGGAGACATGAAGGATTTTAAGGTATTTTCTTAGATTTTGTGGAAATTAGTGGGGATTTTGTAGGATGTTTCTGGAATTTGGTGGGGTTTTGAGAACAATTAATGATTTGTGTGGGATTTTTCTACAATTTGGTGGGATTTTTCTTGGATTTTGTGGTATTTTGTGGAGATTTGGTCGGATGTTTCTGGAATTTGCTGGGGTTTTTCGAACATTTAATGAATTGTGTGAGTTTATTCTGAAATTTGGTGGGATTTTTCCTCAATTTTGTTGAACATTGAAGTGATTTTGTGGAAGTTTTGTGGAATTTTGTGGGATTTGGAGGAGACATGAAGGATTTTGAGGTATTTTCTTAGATTTTGTGGAAATTAGTGGGGATTTTGTGGGATATTACTGGAATTGGGTGGGGTTTTGAGAACCTTTAGGGAATTGTATGGGATTTTTCTGAATTTGGTGGGATTTTTCTTGAATTTTCAGGGATGTTGAGGCAATTTTGTGGGAGTTTTGTGGAATTTTGAGGGATTTTGAGGAGACATGAAGGATTTTGAGGTATTTTCTTAGGTTTTGTGGAAATCTGTGGGGATTTTGTGGGATGTTACTGGAATTTGGTGGGGTTTTGAGAAGATTTCTGCAATTTTGTGGGATTGTTCTGGAATTTTGTGGGATTTTTCTTGAATTTTGTGGGATATTCAGGAGATTTTGTGGGAGTTTTGTGGGATTTTGAGGAATTTTGAGGAGACATAAAGAGTTTTGAGGTATTTTTTTAGATTTTGTGGAAATTAGTGGGGATTTTGGTGGGATGTTTCTGGAATTTGGTAGGGTTTTGAGAAGATTTCTGCAATTTTGTTGGAGTTTTTTCTGGAATTTTGAGGGATTTTGAGGAAACATGAAGAATTGTGAGGGATTTTTCTTAGATTTTGTGGAAATTAGTTTAGATTTGGTGGGATGTTTCTGGTATTTTGTGGGATTTTTTTGTACTGTTGTGGAATTTTTTTGTATTTTGTGGAGATTTGGTGGGATGTTTCTGGAATTTGGTGGGGTTTTGAGAACATTTAATGATTTGTGTGGGATTTTTTTGCAGTTTGGTGGGATTTTTCTTGAATTTTGTTGAATATTGAAGAGATTTTGTGGAAGTTTTTTAGAATTTTGTGGGATTTTGAGGAGTCATGAAGGATTTTGAGGTATTTTTGTTGATTTTGTGTAAATGCGTGGGGATTTTGTGGGATATTACTGGAATTGGGTGGGGTTTTGAGAACCTTTAGGGAATTGTATGGGATTTTTCTGAATTTGGTGGGATTTTTCTTGAATTTGGTAGAATATTGAGGAGATTTTGTGGGAGTTTTTTAGAATTTTGAAGGATTTGGAGGAGACATGAAGGATTTTGAGGTATTTTCTTAGCTTTTGTGGAAATTTGTGAGGGTTTTGTGCGATGTTTGTGCAATTAGTTGGGATTTTGAGAAGCTTTCTGCAATTTTGTGGGATTTTTCTTGAATTTTGTGGGATTCTGAGGAGACCTGAAGAATTTTGAGGGATTTTTCTTGGATTTTGTGTGAATTTTGTGGGGATTTGGTGGGATGTTTCTGGAATTTGCTGGGGTTTTGAGAACATTTAATGATTTGTGTGGGATTTTTCTGGAATGTGGTGGGATTTTTCTTGCATGTGGCTGGATATTGAGGAGATTTGGAGGGATTTTTGTAGAATTTTGAGGGATTTTGAGGAGACATGAAGGATTTTAAGGTATTTTCTTAGATTTTGTGGAAATTAGTGGGGATTTTGTAGGATGTTTCTGGAATTTGGTGGGGTTTTGAGAACAATTAATGATTTGTGTGGGATTTTTCTACAATTTGGTGGGATTTTTCTTGGATTTTGTGGTATTTTGTGGAGATTTGGTCGGATGTTTCTGGAATTTGCTGGGGTTTTTCGAACATTTAATGAATTGTGTAATTTTTTTCTGAAATTTGGTGGGATTTTTCCTCAATTTTGTTGAACATTGAAGTGATTTTGTGGAAGTTTTGTGGAATTTTGTGGGATTTGGAGGAGACATGAAGGATTTTGAGGTATTTTCTTAGATTTTGTGGAAATTAGTGGGGATTTTGTGGGATATTACTGGAATTGGGTGGGGTTTTGAGAACCTTTAGGGAATTGTATGGGATTTTTCTGAATTTGGTGGGAGTTTTCTTGAATTTTCAGGGATGTTGAGGCAATTTTGTGGGAGTTTTTTAGAATTTTCAGGGATTTGGAGGAGACATGAAGGATTTTGAGGTATTTTCTTAGATTTTGTGGAAATTTGTGGGGGTTTTGTAGGATGTTTCTGGAATTTGCTGGGGTTTTGAGAAGATTTCTGCAATTTTGTGGGATTTTTCTGGAATTTTGTGGGATTTTTCTTGAATTTTGTATGATATAGGGGAGGTTTTGTGGGAGTTTTGTGGAATTTTGAGGGATTTTGAGGAGACATGAAGGATTTTGAGGTATTTTCTTAGGTTTTGTGGAAATCTGTGGGGATTTTGTGGGATGTTACTGGAATTTGGTGGGGTTTTGAGAAGATTTCTGCAATTTTGTGGGATTGTTCTGGAATTTTGTGGGATTTTTCTTGAATTTTGTGGGATATTCAGGAGATTTTGTGGGAGTTTTGTGGGATTTTGAGGAATTTTGAGGAGACATAAAGAGTTTTGAGGTATTTTCTTAGCTTTTGTGGAAATTAGTGGGGATTTTGGTGGGATGTTTCTGGAATTTGGTAGGGTTTTGAGAAGATTTCTGCAATTTTGTGGTATTTTTTTGGGAATTTTTGGGGATTTTGAGGAGACTTGAAGAATTGTGAGGGATGTTTCTTAGATTTTGTGGAAATTAGTTTAGATTTGGTGGGATGTTTCTGGTATTTTGTGGGATTTTTTTGTACTGTTGTGGAATTTTTTTGTATTTTGTGGAGATTTGGTGGGATGTTTCTGGAATTTGGTGGGGTTTTGAGAACATTTAATGATTTGTGTGGGATTTTTTTGCAATTTGGTGGGATTTTTCTTGAATTTTGTTGAATATTGAAGAGATTTTGTGGAAGTTTTTTAGAATTTTGAGAGATTTTGAGGAGACATGAAGGATTTTGAGGTATTTTCTTAGGTTTTGTGGAAATTTGTGGGGTTTTTGTGGGATGTTTCTGCAATTAGTTGGGCTTTTGAGAAACTTTCTGCAATTTTGTGGGATTTTCCTTGAATTTTGTGGGATTTTGAGGAGACCTGAAGAATTTTGAGGGATTTTTCTTGGATTTTGTGTGAATTTTGTGGAGATTTGGTGGGATGTTTCTGGAATTTGCTGGGGTTTTGAGAACATTTAATGATTTGTGTGGGATTTTTCTGGAATGTGGTGGGATTTTTCTTGCATGTGGCTGGATATTGAGGAGATTTGGAGGGATTTTTGTAGAATTTTGAGGGATTTTGAGGAGACATGAAGGATTTTAAGGTATTTTCTTAGATTTTGTGGAAATTAGTGGGGATTTTGTAGGATGTTTCTGGAATTTGGTGGGGTTTTGAGAACAATTAATGATTTGTGTGGGATTTTTCTACAATTTGGTGGGATTTTTCTTGGATTTTGTGGTATTTTGTGGAGATTTGGTGGGATGTTTCTGGAATTTGCTGGGGTTTTTCGAACATTTAATGAATTGTGTGAGTTTTTTCTGAAATTTGGTGGGATTTTTCCTCAATTTTGTTGAACATTGAAGTGATTTTGTGGAAGTTTTGTGGAATTTTGTGGGATTTGGAGGAGACATGAAGGATTTTGAGGTATTTTCTTAGATTTTGTGGAAATTAGTGGGGATTTTGTGGGATATTACTGGAATTGGGTGGGGTTTTGAGAACCTTTAGGGAATTGTATGGGATTTTTCTGAATTTGGTGGGATTTTTCTTGAATTTTCAGGGATGTTGAGGCAATTTTGTGGGAGTTTTTTAGAATTTTCAGGGATTTGGAGGAGACATGAAGGATTTTGAGGTATTTTCTTAGATTTTGTGGAAATTTGTGGGGGTTTTGTAGGATGTTTCTGGAATTTGCTGGGGTTTTGAGAAGATTTCTGCAATTTTGTGGGATTTTTCTGGAATTTTGTGGGATTTTTCTTGAATTTTGTATGATATAGGGGAGGTTTTGTGGGAGTTTTGTGGAATTTTGAGGGATTTTGAGGAGACATGAAGGATTTTGAGGTATTTTCTTAGGTTTTGTGGAAATCTGTGGGGATTTTGTGGGATGTTACTGGAATTTGGTGGGGTTTTGAGAAGATTTCTGCAATTTTGTGGGATTGTTCTGGAATTTTGTGGGATTTTTCTTGAATTTTGTGGGATATTCAGGAGATTTTGTGGGAGTTTTGTGGGATTTTGAGGAATTTTGAGGAGACATAAAGAGTTTTGAGGTATTTTTTTAGATTTTGTGGAAATTAGTGGGGATTTTGGTGGGATGTTTCTGGAATTTGGTAGGGTTTTGAGAAGATTTCTGCAATTTTGTTGGAGTTTTTTCTGGAATTTTGAGGGATTTTGAGGAAACATGAAGAATTGTGAGGGATTTTTCTTAGATTTTGTGGAAATTAGTTTAGATTTGGTGGGATGTTTCTGGTATTTTGTGGGATTTTTTTGTACTGTTGTGGAATTTTTTTGTATTTTGTGGAGATTTGGTGGGATGTTTCTGGAATTTGGTGGGGTTTTGAGAACATTTAATGATTTGTGTGGGATTTTTTTGCAGTTTGGTGGGATTTTTCTTGAATTTTGTTGAATATTGAAGAGATTTTGTGGAAGTTTTTTAGAATTTTGTGGGATTTTGAGGAGTCATGAAGGATTTTGAGGTATTTTTGTTGATTTTGTGTAAATGCGTGGGGATTTTGTGGGATATTACTGGAATTGGGTGGGGTTTTGAGAACCTTTAGGGAATTGTATGGGATTTTTCTGAATTTGGTGGGATTTTTCTTGAATTTGGTAGAATATTGAGGAGATTTTGTGGGAGTTTTTTAGAATTTTGAAGGATTTGGAGGAGACATGAAGGATTTTGAGGTATTTTCTTAGCTTTTGTGGAAATTTGTGAGGGTTTTGTGCGATGTTTGTGCAATTAGTTGGGATTTTGAGAAGCTTTCTGCAATTTTGTGGGATTTTTCTTGAATTTTGTGGGATTCTGAGGAGACCTGAAGAATTTTGAGGGATTTTTCTTGGATTTTGTGTGAATTTTGTGGAGATTTGGTGGGATGTTTCTGGAATTTGCTGGGGTTTTGAGAACATTTAATGATTTGTGTGGGATTTTTCTGGAATGTGGTGGGATTTTTCTTGCATGTGGCTGGATATTGAGGAGATTTGGAGGGATTTTTGTAGAATTTTGAGGGATTTTGAGGAGACATGAAGGATTTTAAGGTATTTTCTTAGATTTTGTGGAAATTAGTGGGGATTTTGTAGGATGTTTCTGGAATTTGGTGGGGTTTTGAGAACAATTAATGATTTGTGTGGGATTTTTCTACAATTTGGTGGGATTTTTCTTGGATTTTGTGGTATTTTGTGGAGATTTGGTGGGATGTTTCTGGAATTTGCTGGGGTTTTTCGAACATTTAATGAATTGTGTGAGTTTTTTCTGAAATTTGGTGGGATTTTTCCTCAATTTTGTTGAACATTGAAGTGATTTTGTGGAAGTTTTGTGGAATTTTGTGGGATTTGGAGGAGACATGAAGGATTTTGAGGTATTTTCTTAGATTTTGTGGAAATTAGTGGGGATTTTGTGGGATATTACTGGAATTGGGTGGGGTTTTGAGAACCTTTAGGGAATTGTATGGGATTTTTCTGAATTTGGTGGGAGTTTTCTTGAATTTTCAGGGATGTTGAGGCAATTTTGTGGGAGTTTTTTAGAATTTTCAGGGATTTGGAGGAGACATGAAGGATTTTGAGGTATTTTCTTAGATTTTGTGGAAATTTGTGGGGGTTTTGTAGGATGTTTCTGGAATTTGCTGGGGTTTTGAGAAGATTTCTGCAATTTTGTGGGATTTTTCTGGAATTTTGTGGGATTTTTCTTGAATTTTGTATGATATAGGGGAGGTTTTGTGGGAGTTTTGTGGAATTTCGAGGGATTTTGAGGAGACATGAAGGATTTTGAGGTATTTTCTTAGGTTTTGTGGAAATCTGTGGGGATTTTGTGGGATGTTACTGGAATTTGGTGGGGTTTTGAGAAGATTTCTGCAATTTTGTGGGATTGTTCTGGAATTTTGTGGGATTTTTCTTGAATTTTGTGGGATATTCAGGAGATTTTGTGGGAGTTTTGTGGGATTTTGAGGAATTTTGAGGAGACATAAAGAGTTTTGAGGTATTTTCTTAGCTTTTGTGGAAATTTGTGGGGATTTTGGTGGGATGTTTCTGGAATTTGGTAGGGTTTTGAGAAGATTTCTGCAATTTTGTGGTATTTTTTTGGGAATTTTTGGGGATTTTGAGGAGACTTGAAGAATTGTGAGGGATGTTTCTTAGATTTTGTGGAAATTAGTTTAGATTTGGTGGGATGTTTCTGGTATTTTGTGGGATTTTTTTGTACTGTTGTGGAATTTTTTTGTATTTTGTGGAGATTTGGTGGGATGTTTCTGGAATTTGGTGGGGTTTTGAGAACATTTAATGATTTGTGTGGGATTTTTTTGCAATTTGGTGGGATTTTTCTTGAATTTTGTTGAATATTGAAGAGATTTTGTGGAAGTTTTTTAGAATTTTGAGAGATTTTGAGGAGACATGAAGGATTTTGAGGTATTTTCTTAGGTTTTGTGGAAATTTGTGGGGTTTTTGTGGGATGTTTCTGCAATTAGTTGGGCTTTTGAGAAACTTTCTGCAATTTTGTGGGATTTTCCTTGAATTTTGTGGGATTTTGAGGAGACCTGAAGAATTTTGAGGGATTTTTCTTGGATTTTGTGTGAATTTTGTGGAGATTTGGTGGGATGTTTCTGGAATTTGCTGGGGTTTTGAGAACATTTAATGATTTGTGTGGGATTTTTCTGGAATGTGGTGGGATTTTTCTTGCATGTGGCTGGATATTGAGGAGATTTGGAGGGATTTTTGTAGAATTTTGAGGGATTTTGAGGAGACATGAAGGATTTTAAGGTATTTTCTTAGATTTTGTGGAAATTAGTGGGGATTTTGTAGGATGTTTCTGGAATTTGGTGGGGTTTTGAGAACAATTAATGATTTGTGTGGGATTTTTCTACAATTTGGTGGGATTTTTCTTGGATTTTGTGGTATTTTGTGGAGATTTGGTCGGATGTTTCTGGAATTTGCTGGGGTTTTTCGAACATTTAATGAATTGTGTGAGTTTTTTCTGAAATTTGGTGGGATTTTTCCTCAATTTTGTTGAACATTGAAGTGATTTTGTGGAAGTTTTGTGGAATTTTGTGGGATTTGGAGGAGACATGAAGGATTTTGAGGTATTTTCTTAGATTTTGTGGAAATTAGTGGGGATTTTGTGGGATATTACTGGAATTGGGTGGGGTTTTGAGAACCTTTAGGGAATTGTATGGGATTTTTCTGAATTTGGTGGGAGTTTTCTTGAATTTTCAGGGATGTTGAGGCAATTTTGTGGGAGTTTTTTAGAATTTTCAGGGATTTGGAGGAGACATGAAGGATTTTGAGGTATTTTCTTAGATTTTGTGGAAATTTGCGGGGGTTTTGTAGGATGTTTCTGGAATTTGCTGGGGTTTTGAGAAGATTTCTGCAATTTTGTGGGATTTTTCTGGAATTTTGTGGGATTTTTCTTGAATTTTGTATGATATAGGGGAGGTTTTGTGGGAGTTTTGTGGAATTTTGAGGGATTTTGAGGAGACATGAAGGATTTTGAGGTATTTTCTTAGGTTTTGTGGAAATCTGTGGGGATTTTGTGGGATGTTACTGGAATTTGGTGGGGTTTTGAGAAGATTTCTGCAATTTTGTGGGATTGTTCTGGAATTTTGTGGGATTTTTCTTGAATTTTGTGGGATATTCAGGAGATTTTGTGGGAGTTTTGTGGGATTTTGAGGAATTTTGAGGAGACATAAAGAGTTTTGAGGTATTTTCTTAGATTTTGTGGAAATTTGTGGGGATTTTGGTGGGATGTTTCTGGAATTTGGTAGGGTTTTGAGAAGATTTCTGCAATTTTGTGGTATTTTTTTGGGAATTTTTGGGGATTTTGAGGAGACTTGAAGAATTGTGAGGGATGTTTCTTAGATTTTGTGGAAATTAGTTTAGATTTGGTGGGATGTTTCTGGTATTTTGTGGGATTTTTTTGTACTGTTGTGGAATTTTTTTGTATTTTGTGGAGATTTGGTGGGATGTTTCTGGAATTTGGTGGGGTTTTGAGAACATTTAATGATTTGTGTGGGATTTTTTTGCAATTTGGTGGGATTTTTCTTGAATTTTGTTGAATATTGAAGAGATTTTGTGGAAGTTTTTTAGAATTTTGAGAGATTTTGAGGAGACATGAAGGATTTTGAGGTATTTTCTTAGGTTTTGTGGAAATTTGTGGGGTTTTTGTGGGATGTTTCTGCAATTAGTTGGGCTTTTGAGAAACTTTCTGCAATTTTGTGGGATTTTCCTTGAATTTTGTGGGATTTTGAGGAGACCTGAAGAATTTTGAGGGATTTTTCTTGGATTTTGTGTGAATTTTGTGGAGATTTGGTGGGATGTTTCTGGAATTTGCTGGGGTTTTGAGAACATTTAATGATTTGTGTGGGATTTTTCTGGAATGTGGTGGGATTTTTCTTGCATGTGGCTGGATATTGAGGAGATTTGGAGGGATTTTTGTAGAATTTTGAGGGATTTTGAGGAGACATGAAGGATTTTAAGGTATTTTCTTAGATTTTGTGGAAATTAGTGGGGATTTTGTAGGATGTTTCTGGAATTTGGTGGGGTTTTGAGAACAATTAATGATTTGTGTGGGATTTTTCTACAATTTGGTGGGATTTTTCTTGGATTTTGTGGTATTTTGTGGAGATTTGGTGGGATGTTTCTGGAATTTGCTGGGGTTTTTCGAACATTTAATGAATTGTGTGAGTTTTTTCTGAAATTTGGTGGGATTTTTCCTCAATTTTGTTGAACATTGAAGTGATTTTGTGGAAGTTTTGTGGAATTTTGTGGGATTTGGAGGAGACATGAAGGATTTTGAGGTATTTTCTTAGATTTTGTGGAAATTAGTGGGGATTTTGTGGGATATTACTGGAATTGGGTGGGGTTTTGAGAACCTTTAGGGAATTGTATGGGATTTTTCTGAATTTGGTGGGAGTTTTCTTGAATTTTCAGGGATGTTGAGGCAATTTTGTGGGAGTTTTTTAGAATTTTCAGGGATTTGGAGGAGACATGAAGGATTTTGAGGTATTTTCTTAGATTTTGTGGAAATTTGTGGGGGTTTTGTAGGATGTTTCTGGAATTTGCTGGGGTTTTGAGAAGATTTCTGCAATTTTGTGGGATTTTTCTGGAATTTTGTGGGATTTTTCTTGAATTTTGTATGATATAGGGGAGGTTTTGTGGGAGTTTTGTGGAATTTTGAGGGATTTTGAGGAGACATGAAGGATTTTGAGGTATTTTCTTAGGTTTTGTGGAAATCTGTGGGGATTTTGTGGGATGTTACTGGAATTTGGTGGGGTTTTGAGAAGATTTCTGCAATTTTGTGGGATTGTTCTGGAATTTTGTGGGATTTTTCTTGAATTTTGTGGGATATTCAGGAGATTTTGTGGGAGTTTTGTGGGAGTTTTGTGGGATTTTGAGGAGACATAAAGAGTTTTGAGGTATTTTCTTAGCTTTTGTGGAAATTAGTGGGGATTTTGGTGGGATGTTTCTGGAATTTGGTAGGGTTTTGAGAAGATTTCTGCAATTTTGTGGTATTTTTTTGGGAATTTTTGGGGATTTTGAGGAGACTTGAAGAATTGTGAGGGATGTTTCTTAGATTTTGTGGAAATTAGTTTAGATTTGGTGGGATGTTTCTGGTATTTTGTGGGATTTTTTTGTACTGTTGTGGAATTTTTTTGTATTTTGTGGAGATTTGGTGGGATGTTTCTGGAATTTGGTGGGGTTTTGAGAACATTTAATGATTTGTGTGGGATTTTTTTGCAATTTGGTGGGATTTTTCTTCAATTTTGTTGAATATTGAAGAGATTTTGTGGAAGTTTTTTAGAATTTTGAGAGATTTTGAGGAGACATGAAGGATTTTGAGGTATTTTCTTAGGTTTTGTGGAAATTTGTGGGGGTTTTGTGGGATGTTTCTGCAATTAGTTGGGCTTTTGAGAAACTTTCTGCAATTTTGTGGGATTTTCCTTGAATTTTGTGGGATTTTGAGGAGACCTGAAGAATTTTGAGGGATTTTTCTTGGATTTTGTGTGAATTTTGTGGAGATTTGGTGGGATGTTTCTGGAATTTGCTGGGGTTTTGAGAACATTTAATGATTTGTGTGGGATTTTTCTGGAATGTGGTGGGATTTTTCTTGCATGTGGCTGGATATTGAGGAGATTTGGAGGGATTTTTGTAGAATTTTGAGGGATTTTGAGGAGACATGAAGGATTTTAAGGTATTTTCTTAGATTTTGTGGAAATTAGTGGGGATTTTGTAGGATGTTTCTGGAATTTGGTGGGGTTTTGAGAACAATTAATGATTTGTGTGGGATTTTTCTACAATTTGGTGGGATTTTTCTTGGATTTTGTGGTATTTTGTGGAGATTTGGTCGGATGTTTCTGGAATTTGCTGGGGTTTTTCGAACATTTAATGAATTGTGTGAGTTTTTTCTGAAATTTGGTGGGATTTTTCCTCAATTTTGTTGAACATTGAAGTGATTTTGTGGAAGTTTTGTGGAATTTTGTGGGATTTGGAGGAGACATGAAAGATTTTGAGGTATTTTCTTAGATTTTGTGGAAATTAGTGGGGATTTTGTGGGATATTACTGGAATTGGGTGGGGTTTTGAGAACCTTTAGGGAATTGTATGGGATTTTTCTGAATTTGGTGGGAGTTTTCTTGAATTTTCAGGGATGTTGAGGCAATTTTGTGGGAGTTTTTTAGAATTTTCAGGGATTTGGAGGAGACATGAAGGATTTTGAGGTATTTTCTTAGATTTTGTGGAAATTTGCGGGGGTTTTGTAGGATGTTTCTGGAATTTGCTGGGGTTTTGAGAAGATTTCTGCAATTTTGTGGGATTTTTCTGGAATTTTGTGGGATTTTTCTTGAATTTTGTATGATATAGGGGAGGTTTTGTGGGAGTTTTGTGGAATTTTGAGGGATTTTGAGGAGACATGAAGGATTTTGAGGTATTTTCTTAGGTTTTGTGGAAATCTGTGGGGATTTTGTGGGATGTTACTGGAATTTGGTGGGGTTTTGAGAAGATTTCTGCAATTTTGTGGGATTGTTCTGGAATTTTGTGGGATTTTTCTTGAATTTTGTGGGATATTCAGGAGATTTTGTGGGAGTTTTGTGGGATTTTGAGGAATTTTGAGGAGACATAAAGAGTTTTGAGGTATTTTCTTAGATTTTGTGGAAATTTGTGGGGATTTTGGTGGGATGTTTCTGGAATTTGGTAGGGTTTTGAGAAGATTTCTGCAATTTTGTGGTATTTTTTTGGGAATTTTTGGGGATTTTGAGGAGACTTGAAGAATTGTGAGGGATGTTTCTTAGATTTTGTGGAAATTAGTTTAGATTTGGTGGGATGTTTCTGGTATTTTGTGGGATTTTTTTGTACTGTTGTGGAATTTTTTTGTATTTTGTGGAGATTTGGTGGGATGTTTCTGGAATTTGGTGGGGTTTTGAGAACATTTAATGATTTGTGTGGGATTTTTTTGCAATTTGGTGGGACTTTTCTTGAATTTTGTTGAATATTGAAGAGATTTTGTGGAAGTTTTTTAGAATTTTGAGAGATTTTGAGGAGACATGAAGGATTTTGAGGTATTTTCTTAGGTTTTGTGGAAATTTGTGGGGTTTTTGTGGGATGTTTCTGCAATTAGTTGGGCTTTTGAGAAACTTTCTGCAATTTTGTGGGATTTTCCTTGAATTTTGTGGGATTTTGAGGAGACCTGAAGAATTTTGAGGGATTTTTCTTGGATTTTGTGTGAATTTTGTGGAGATTTGGTGGGATGTTTCTGGAATTTGCTGGTGTTTTGAGAACATTTAATGATTTGTGTGGGATTTTTCTGGAATGTGGTGGGATTTTTCTTGCATGTGGCTGGATATTGAGGAGATTTGGAGGGATTTTTGTAGAATTTTGAGGGATTTTGAGGAGACATGAAGGATTTTAAGGTATTTTCTTAGATTTTGTGGAAATTAGTGGGGATTTTGTAGGATGTTTCTGGAATTTGGTGGGGTTTTGAGAACAATTAATGATTTGTGTGGGATTTTTCTACAATTTGGTGGGATTTTTCTTGGATTTTGTGGTATTTTGTGGAGATTTGGTCGGATGTTTCTGGAATTTGCTGGGGTTTTTCGAACATTTAATGAATTGTGTGAGTTTTTTCTGAAATTTGGTGGGATTTTTCCTCAATTTTGTTGAACATTGAAGTGATTTTGTGGAAGTTTTGTGGAATTTTGTGGGATTTGGAGGAGACATGAAGGATTTTGAGGTATTTTCTTAGATTTTGTGGAAATTAGTGGGGATTTTGTGGGATATTACTGGAATTGGGTGGGGTTTTGAGAACCTTTAGGGAATTGTATGGGATTTTTCTGAATTTGGTGGGAGTTTTCTTGAATTTTCAGGGATGTTGAGGCAATTTTGTGGGAGTTTTTTAGAATTTTCAGGGATTTGGAGGAGACATGAAGGATTTTGAGGTATTTTCTTAGATTTTGTGGAAATTTGTGGGGGTTTTGTAGGATGTTTCTGGAATTTGCTGGGGTTTTGAGAAGATTTCTGCAATTTTGTGGGATTTTTCTGGAATTTTGTGGGATTTTTCTTGAATTTTGTATGATATAGGGGAGGTTTTGTGGGAGTTTTGTGGAATTTTGAGGGATTTTGAGGAGACATGAAGGATTTTGAGGTATTTTCTTAGGTTTTGTGGAAATCTGTGGGGATTTTGTGGGATGTTACTGGAATTTGGTGGGGTTTTGAGAAGATTTCTGCAATTTTGTGGGATTGTTCTGGAATTTTGTGGGATTTTTCTTGAATTTTGTGGGATATTCAGGAGATTTTGTGGGAGTTTTGTGGGATTTTGAGGAATTTTGAGGAGACATAAAGAGTTTTGAGGTATTTTCTTAGATTTTGTGGAAATTTGTGGGGATTTTGGTGGGATGTTTCTGGAATTTGGTAGGGTTTTGAGAAGATTTCTGCAATTTTGTGGTATTTTTTTGGGAATTTTTGGGGATTTTGAGGAGACTTGAAGAATTGTGAGGGATGTTTCTTAGATTTTGTGGAAATTAGTTTAGATTTGGTGGGATGTTTCTGGTATTTTGTGGGATTTTTTTGTACTGTTGTGGAATTTTTTTGTATTTTGTGGAGATTTGGTGGGATGTTTCTGGAATTTGGTGGGGTTTTGAGAACATTTAATGATTTGTGTGGGATTTTTTTGCAATTTGGTGGGATTTTTCTTGAATTTTGTTGAATATTGAAGAGATTTTGTGGAAGTTTTTTAGAATTTTGAGAGATTTTGAGGAGACATGAAGGATTTTGAGGTATTTTCTTAGGTTTTGTGGAAATTTGTGGGGGTTTTGTGGGATGTTTCTGCAATTAGTTGGGCTTTTGAGAAACTTTCTGCAATTTTGTGGGATTTTCCTTGAATTTTGTGGGATTTTGAGGAGACCTGAAGAATTTTGAGGGATTTTTCTTGGATTTTGTGTGAATTTTGTGGAGATTTGGTGGGATGTTTCTGGAATTTGCTGGGGTTTTGAGAACATTTAATGATTTGTGTGGGATTTTTCTGGAATGTGGTGGGATTTTTCTTGCATGTGGCTGGATATTGAGGAGATTTGGAGGGATTTTTGTAGAATTTTGAGGGATTTTGAGGAGACATGAAGGATTTTAAGGTATTTTCTTAGATTTTGTGGAAATTAGTGGGGATTTTGTAGGATGTTTCTGGAATTTGGTGGGGTTTTGAGAACAATTAATGATTTGTGTGGGATTTTTCTACAATTTGGTGGGATTTTTCTTGGATTTTGTGGTATTTTGTGGAGATTTGGTGGGATGTTTCTGGAATTTGCTGGGGTTTTTCGAACATTTAATGAATTGTGTGAGTTTTTTCTGAAATTTGGTGGGATTTTTCCTCAATTTTGTTGAACATTGAAGTGATTTTGTGGAAGTTTTGTGGAATTTTGTGGGATTTGGAGGAGACATGAAGGATTTTGAGGTATTTTCTTAGATTTTGTGGAAATTAGTGGGGATTTTGTGGGATATTACTGGAATTGGGTGGGGTTTTGAGAACCTTTAGGGAATTGTATGGGATTTTTCTGAATTTGGTGGGAGTTTTCTTGAATTTTCAGGGATGTTGAGGCAATTTTGTGGGAGTTTTTTAGAATTTTCAGGGATTTGGAGGAGACATGAAGGATTTTGAGGTATTTTCTTAGATTTTGTGGAAATTTGTGGGGGTTTTGTAGGATGTTTCTGGAATTTGCTGGGGTTTTGAGAAGATTTCTGCAATTTTGTGGGATTTTTCTGGAATTTTGTGGGATTTTTCTTGAATTTTGTATGATATAGGGGAGGTTTTGTGGGAGTTTTGTGGAATTTTGAGGGATTTTGAGGAGACATGAAGGATTTTGAGGTATTTTCTTAGGTTTTGTGGAAATCTGTGGGGATTTTGTGGGATGTTACTGGAATTTGGTGGGGTTTTGAGAAGATTTCTGCAATTTTGTGGGATTGTTCTGGAATTTTGTGGGATTTTTCTTGAATTTTGTGGGATATTCAGGAGATTTTGTGGGAGTTTTGTGGGAGTTTTGTGGGATTTTGAGGAGACATAAAGAGTTTTGAGGTATTTTCTTAGCTTTTGTGGAAATTAGTGGGGATTTTGGTGGGATGTTTCTGGAATTTGGTAGGGTTTTGAGAAGATTTCTGCAATTTTGTGGTATTTTTTTGGGAATTTTTGGGGATTTTGAGGAGACTTGAAGAATTGTGAGGGATGTTTCTTAGATTTTGTGGAAATTAGTTTAGATTTGGTGGGATGTTTCTGGTATTTTGTGGGATTTTTTTGTACTGTTGTGGAATTTTTTTGTATTTTGTGGAGATTTGGTGGGATGTTTCTGGAATTTGGTGGGGTTTTGAGAACATTTAATGATTTGTGTGGGATTTTTTTGCAATTTGGTGGGATTTTTCTTCAATTTTGTTGAATATTGAAGAGATTTTGTGGAAGTTTTTTAGAATTTTGAGAGATTTTGAGGAGACATGAAGGATTTTGAGGTATTTTCTTAGGTTTTGTGGAAATTTGTGGGGTTTTTGTGGGATGTTTCTGCAATTAGTTGGGCTTTTGAGAAACTTTCTGCAATTTTGTGGGATTTTCCTTGAATTTTGTGGGATTTTGAGGAGACCTGAAGAATTTTGAGGGATTTTTCTTGGATTTTGTGATAATTTTGTGGAGATTTGGTGGGATGTTTCTGGAATTTGCTGGGGTTTTGAGAACATTTAATGATTTGTGTGGGATTTTTCTGGAATGTGGTGGGATTTTTCTTGCATGTGGCTGGATATTGAGGAGATTTGGAGGGATTTTTGTAGAATTTTGAGGGATTTTGAGGAGACATGAAGGATTTTAAGGTATTTTCTTAGATTTTGTGGAAATTAGTGGGGATTTTGTAGGATGTTTCTGGAATTTGGTGGGGTTTTGAGAACAATTAATGATTTGTGTGGGATTTTTCTACAATTTGGTGGGATTTTTCTTGGATTTTGTGGTATTTTGTGGAGATTTGGTCGGATGTTTCTGGAATTTGCTGGGGTTTTTCGAACATTTAATGAATTGTGTGAGTTTTTTCTGAAATTTGGTGGGATTTTTCCTCAATTTTGTTGAACATTGAAGTGATTTTGTGGAAGTTTTGTGGAATTTTGTGGGATTTGGAGGAGACATGAAGGATTTTGAGGTATTTTCTTAGATTTTGTGGAAATTAGTGGGGATTTTGTGGGATATTACTGGAATTGGGTGGGGTTTTGAGAACCTTTAGGGAATTGTATGGGATTTTTCTGAATTTGTTGGGATTTTTCTTGAATTTGGTAGGATATTGAGGCAATTTTGTGGGAGTTTTTTAGAATTTTCAGGGATTTGGAGGAGACATGAAGGATTTTGAGGTATTTTCTTAGATTTTGTGGAAATTTGTGGGGGTTTTGTAGGATGTTTCTGGAATTTGCTGGGGTTTTGAGAAGATTTCTGCAATTTTGTGGGATTTTTCTGGAATTTTGTGGGATTTTTCTTGAATTTTGTATGATATAGGGGAGGTTTTGTGGGAGTTTTGTGGAATTTTGAGGGATTTTGAGGAGACATGAAGGATTTTGAGGTATTTTCTTAGGTTTTGTGGAAATCTGTGGGGATTTTGTGGGATGTTACTGGAATTTGGTGGGGTTTTGAGAAGATTTCTGCAATTTTGTGGGATTGTTCTGGAATTTTGTGGGATTTTTCTTGAATTTTGTGGGATATTCAGGAGATTTTGTGGGAGTTTTGTGGGATTTTGAGGAATTTTGAGGAGACATAAAGAGTTTTGAGGTATTTTCTTAGATTTTGTGGAAATTTGTGGGGATTTTGGTGGGATGTTTCTGGAATTTGGTAGGGTTTTGAGAAGATTTCTGCAATTTTGTTGGAGTTTTTTCTGGAATTTTGAGGGATTTTGAGGAAACATGAAGAATTGTGAGGGATTTTTCTTAGATTTTGTGGAAATTAGTTTAGATTTGGTGGGATGTTTCTGGTATTTTGTGGGATTTTTTTGTACTGTTGTGGAATTTTTTTGTATTTTGTGGAGATTTGGTGGGATGTTTCTGGAATTTGGTGGGGTTTTGAGAACATTTAATGATTTGTGTGGGATTTTTTTGCAGTTTGGTGGGATTTTTCTTGAATTTTGTTGAATATTGAGGAGATTTTGTGGAAGTTTTTTAGAATTTTGTGGGATTTTGAGGAGTCATGAAGGATTTTGAGGTATTTTTGTTGATTTTGTGTAAATGCGTGGGGATTTTGTGGGATATTACTGGAATTGGGTGGGGTTTTGAGAACCTTTAGGGAATTGTATGGGATTTTTCTGAATTTGGTGGGATTTTTCTTGAATTTGGTAGAATATTGAGGAGATTTTGTGGGAGTTTTTTAGAATTTTGAGGGATTTGGAGGAGACATGAAGGATTTTGAGGTATTTTCTTAGCTTTTGTGGAAATTTGTGAGGGTTTTGTGCGATGTTTCTGCAATTAGTTGGGATTTTGAGAAGCTTTCTGCAATTTTGTGGGATTTTTCTTGAATTTTGTGGGATTCTGAGGAGACCTGAAGAATTTTGAGGGATTTTTCTTGGATTTTGTGTGAATTTTGTGGAGATTTGGTGGGATGTTTCTGGAATTTGCTGGTGTTTTGAGAACATTTAATGAATTGTGTGAGTTTTTTCTGAAATTTGGTGGGATTTTTCCTCAATTTTGTTGAACATTGAAGTGATTTTGTGGAAGTTTTGTGGAATTTTGTGGGATTTGGAGGAGATATGAAGGATTTTGAGGTATTTTCTTAGATTTTGTGGAAATTAGTGGGGATTTTGTGGGATATTACTGGAATTGGGTGGGGTTTTGAGAACCTTTAGGGAATTGTATGGGATTTTTCTGAATTTGGTGGGAGTTTTCTTGAATTTTCAGGGATGTTGAGGCAATTTTGTGGGAGTTTTTTAGAATTTTCAGGGATTTGGAGGAGACATGAAGGATTTTGAGGTATTTTCTTAGATTTTGTGGAAATTTGCGGGGGTTTTGTAGGATGTTTCTGGAATTTGCTGGGGTTTTGAGAAGATTTCTGCAATTTTGTGGGATTTTTCTGGAATTTTGTGGGATTTTTCTTGAATTTTGTATGATATAGGGGAGGTTTTGTGGGAGTTTTGTGGAATTTTGAGGGATTTTGAGGAGACATGAAGGATTTTGAGGTATTTTCTTAGGTTTTGTGGAAATCTGTGGGGATTTTGTGGGATGTTACTGGAATTTGGTGGGGTTTTGAGAAGATTTCTGCAATTTTGTGGGATTGTTCTGGAATTTTGTGGGATTTTTCTTGAATTTTGTGGGATATTCAGGAGATTTTGTGGGAGTTTTGTGGGATTTTGAGGAATTTTGAGGAGACATAAAGAGTTTTGAGGTATTTTCTTAGATTTTGTGGAAATTTGTGGGGATTTTGGTGGGATGTTTCTGGAATTTGGTAGGGTTTTGAGAAGATTTCTGCAATTTTGTGGTATTTTTTTGGGAATTTTTGGGGATTTTGAGGAGACTTGAAGAATTGTGAGGGATGTTTCTTAGATTTTGTGGAAATTAGTTTAGATTTGGTGGGATGTTTCTGGTATTTTGTGGGATTTTTTTGTACTGTTGTGGAATTTTTTTGTATTTTGTGGAGATTTGGTGGGATGTTTCTGGAATTTGGTGGGGTTTTGAGAACATTTAATGATTTGTGTGGGATTTTTTTGCAATTTGGTGGGATTTTTCTTGAATTTTGTTGAATATTGAAGAGATTTTGTGGAAGTTTTTTAGAATTTTGAGAGATTTTGAGGAGACATGAAGGATTTTGAGGTATTTTCTTAGGTTTTGTGGAAATTTGTGGGGGTTTTGTGGGATGTTTCTGCAATTAGTTGGGCTTTTGAGAAACTTTCTGCAATTTTGTGGGATTTTCCTTGAATTTTGTGGGATTTTGAGGAGACCTGAAGAATTTCGAGGGATTTTTCTTGGATTTTGTGTGAATTTTGTGGAGATTTGGTGGGATGTTTCTGGAATTTGCTGGGGTTTTGAGAACATTTAATGATTTGTGTGGGATTTTTCTGGAATGTGGTGGGATTTTTCTTGCATGTGGCTGGATATTGAGGAGATTTGGAGGGATTTTTGTAGAATTTTGAGGGATTTTGAGGAGACATGAAGGATTTTAAGGTATTTTCTTAGATTTTGTGGAAATTAGTGGGGATTTTGTAGGATGTTTCTGGAATTTGGTGGGGTTTTGAGAACAATTAATGATTTGTGTGGGATTTTTCTACAATTTGGTGGGATTTTTCTTGGATTTTGTGGTATTTTGTGGAGATTTGGTGGGATGTTTCTGGAATTTGCTGGGGTTTTTCGAACATTTAATGAATTGTGTGAGTTTTTTCTGAAATTTGGTGGGATTTTTCCTCAATTTTGTTGAACATTGAAGTGATTTTGTGGAAGTTTTGTGGAATTTTGTGGGATTTGGAGGAGACATGAAGGATTTTGAGGTATTTTCTTAGATTTTGTGGAAATTAGTGGGGATTTTGTGGGATATTACTGGAATTGGGTGGGGTTTTGAGAACCTTTAGGGAATTGTATGGGATTTTTCTGAATTTGGTGGGATTTTTCTTGAATTTTCAGGGATGTTGAGGCAATTTTGTGGGAGTTTTTTAGAATTTTCAGGGATTTGGAGGAGACATGAAGGATTTTGAGGTATTTTCTTAGATTTTGTGGAAATTTGTGGGGGTTTTGTAGGATGTTTCTGGAATTTGCTGGGGTTTTGAGAAGATTTCTGCAATTTTGTGGGATTTTTCTGGAATTTTGTGGGATTTTTCTTGAATTTTGTATGATATAGGGGAGGTTTTGTGGGAGTTTTGTGGAATTTTGAGGGATTTTGAGGAGACATGAAGGATTTTGAGGTATTTTCTTAGGTTTTGTGGAAATCTGTGGGGATTTTGTGGGATGTTACTGGAATTTGGTGGGGTTTTGAGAAGATTTCTGCAATTTTGTGGGATTGTTCTGGAATTTTGTGGGATTTTTCTTGAATTTTGTGGGATATTCAGGAGATTTTGTGGGAGTTTTGTGGGATTTTGAGGAATTTTGAGGAGACATAAAGAGTTTTGAGGTATTTTCTTAGATTTTGTGGAAATTTGTGGGGATTTTGGTGGGATGTTTCTGGAATTTGGTAGGGTTTTGAGAAGATTTCTGCAATTTTGTGGTATTTTTTTGGGAATTTTTGGGGATTTTGAGGAGACTTGAAGAATTGTGAGGGATGTTTCTTAGATTTTGTGGAAATTAGTTTAGATTTGGTGGGATGTTTCTGGTATTTTGTGGGATTTTTTTGTACTGTTGTGGAATTTTTTTGTATTTTGTGGAGATTTGGTGGGATGTTTCTGGAATTTGGTGGGGTTTTGAGAACATTTAATGATTTGTGTGGGATTTTTTTGCAATTTGGTGGGATTTTTCTTGAATTTTGTTGAATATTGAAGAGATTTTGTGGAAGTTTTTTAGAATTTTGAGAGATTTTGAGGAGACATGAAGGATTTTGAGGTATTTTCTTAGGTTTTGTGGAAATTTGTGGGGGTTTTGTGGGATGTTTCTGCAATTAGTTGGGCTTTTGAGAAACTTTCTGCAATTTTGTGGGATTTTCCTTGAATTTTGTGGGATTTTGAGGAGACCTGAAGAATTTTGAGGGATTTTTCTTGGATTTTGTGTGAATTTTGTGGAGATTTGGTGGGATGTTTCTGGAATTTGCTGGGGTTTTGAGAACATTTAATGATTTGTGTGGGATTTTTCTGGAATGTGGTGGGATTTTTCTTGCATGTGGCTGGATATTGAGGAGATTTGGAGGGATTTTTGTAGAATTTTGAGGGATTTTGAGGAGACATGAAGGATTTTAAGGTATTTTCTTAGATTTTGTGGAAATTAGTGGGGATTTTGTAGGATGTTTCTGGAATTTGGTGGGGTTTTGAGAACAATTAATGATTTGTGTGGGATTTTTCTACAATTTGGTGGGATTTTTCTTGGATTTTGTGGTATTTTGTGGAGATTTGGTCGGATGTTTCTGGAATTTGCTGGGGTTTTTCGAACATTTAATGAATTGTGTGAGTTTTTTCTGAAATTTGGTGGGATTTTTCCTCAATTTTGTTGAACATTGAAGTGATTTTGTGGAAGTTTTGTGGAATTTTGTGGGATTTGGAGGAGACATGAAGGATTTTGAGGTATTTTCTTAGATTTTGTGGAAATTAGTGGGGATTTTGTGGGATATTACTGGAATTGGGTGGGGTTTTGAGAACCTTTAGGGAATTGTATGGGATTTTTCTGAATTTGGTGGGAGTTTTCTTGAATTTTCAGGGATGTTGAGGCAATTTTGTGGGAGTTTTTTAGAATTTTCAGGGATTTGGAGGAGACATGAAGGATTTTGAGGTATTTTCTTAGATTTTGTGGAAATTTGTGGGGGTTTTGTAGGATGTTTCTGGAATTTGCTGGGGTTTTGAGAAGATTTCTGCAATTTTGTGGGATTTTTCTGGAATTTTGTGGGATTTTTCTTGAATTTTGTATGATATAGGGGAGGTTTTGTGGGAGTTTTGTGGAATTTTGAGGGATTTTGAGGAGACATGAAGGATTTTGAGGTATTTTCTTAGGTTTTGTGGAAATCTGTGGGGATTTTGTGGGATGTTACTGGAATTTGGTGGGGTTTTGAGAAGATTTCTGCAATTTTGTGGGATTGTTCTGGAATTTTGTGGGATTTTTCTTGAATTTTGTGGGATATTCAGGAGATTTTGTGGGAGTTTTGTGGGATTTTGAGGAATTTTGAGGAGACATAAAGAGTTTTGAGGTATTTTCTTAGATTTTGTGGAAATTTGTGGGGATTTTGGTGGGATGTTTCTGGAATTTGGTAGGGTTTTGAGAAGATTTCTGCAATTTTGTGGTATTTTTTTGGGAATTTTTGGGGATTTTGAGGAGACTTGAAGAATTGTGAGGGATGTTTCTTAGATTTTGTGGAAATTAGTTTAGATTTGGTGGGATGTTTCTGGTATTTTGTGGGATTTTTTTGTACTGTTGTGGAATTTTTTTGTATTTTGTGGAGATTTGGTGGGATGTTTCTGGAATTTGGTGGGGTTTTGAGAACATTTAATGATTTGTGTGGGATTTTTTTGCAATTTGGTGGGATTTTTCTTGAATTTTGTTGAATATTGAAGAGATTTTGTGGAAGTTTTTTAGAATTTTGAGAGATTTTGAGGAGACATGAAGGATTTTGAGGTATTTTCTTAGGTTTTGTGGAAATTTGTGGGGGTTTTGTGGGATGTTTCTGCAATTAGTTGGGCTTTTGAGAAACTTTCTGCAATTTTGTGGGATTTTCCTTGAATTTTGTGGGATTTTGAGGAGACCTGAAGAATTTCGAGGGATTTTTCTTGGATTTTGTGTGAATTTTGTGGAGATTTGGTGGGATGTTTCTGGAATTTGCTGGGGTTTTTCGAACATTTAATGAATTGTGTGAGTTTTTTCTGAAATTTGGTGGGATTTTTCCTCAATTTTGTTGAACATTGAAGTGATTTTGTGGAAGTTTTGTGGAATTTTGTGGGATTTGGAGGAGACATGAAGGATTTTGAGGTATTTTCTTAGATTTTGTGGAAATTAGTGGGGATTTTGTGGGATATTACTGGAATTGGGTGGGGTTTTGAGAACCTTTAGGGAATTGTATGGGATTTTTCTGAATTTGGTGGGATTTTTCTTGAATTTTCAGGGATGTTGAGGCAATTTTGTGGGAGTTTTTTAGAATTTTCAGGGATTTGGAGGAGACATGAAGGATTTTGAGGTATTTTCTTAGATTTTGTGGAAATTTGTGGGGGTTTTGTAGGATGTTTCTGGAATTTGCTGGGGTTTTGAGAAGATTTCTGCAATTTTGTGGGATTTTTCTGGAATTTTGTGGGATTTTTCTTGAATTTTGTATGATATAGGGGAGGTTTTGTGGGAGTTTTGTGGAATTTTGAGGGATTTTGAGGAGACATGAAGGATTTTGAGGTATTTTCTTAGGTTTTGTGGAAATCTGTGGGGATTTTGTGGGATGTTACTGGAATTTGGTGGGGTTTTGAGAAGATTTCTGCAATTTTGTGGGATTGTTCTGGAATTTTGTGGGATTTTTCTTGAATTTTGTGGGATATTCAGGAGATTTTGTGGGAGTTTTGTGGGATTTTGAGGAATTTTGAGGAGACATAAAGAGTTTTGAGGTATTTTCTTAGATTTTGTGGAAATTTGTGGGGATTTTGGTGGGATGTTTCTGGAATTTGGTAGGGTTTTGAGAAGATTTCTGCAATTTTGTGGTATTTTTTTGGGAATTTTTGGGGATTTTGAGGAGACTTGAAGAATTGTGAGGGATGTTTCTTAGATTTTGTGGAAATTAGTTTAGATTTGGTGGGATGTTTCTGGTATTTTGTGGGATTTTTTTGTACTGTTGTGGAATTTTTTTGTATTTTGTGGAGATTTGGTGGGATGTTTCTGGAATTTGGTGGGGTTTTGAGAACATTTAATGATTTGTGTGGGATTTTTTTGCAATTTGGTGGGATTTTTCTTGAATTTTGTTGAATATTGAAGAGATTTTGTGGAAGTTTTTTAGAATTTTGAGAGATTTTGAGGAGACATGAAGGATTTTGAGGTATTTTCTTAGGTTTTGTGGAAATTTGTGGGGGTTTTGTGGGATGTTTCTGCAATTAGTTGGGCTTTTGAGAAACTTTCTGCAATTTTGTGGGATTTTCCTTGAATTTTGTGGGATTTTGAGGAGACCTGAAGAATTTTGAGGGATTTTTCTTGGATTTTGTGTGAATTTTGTGGAGATTTGGTGGGATGTTTCTGGAATTTGCTGGGGTTTTGAGAACATTTAATGATTTGTGTGGGATTTTTCTGGAATGTGGTGGGATTTTTCTTGCATGTGGCTGGATATTGAGGAGATTTGGAGGGATTTTTGTAGAATTTTGAGGGATTTTGAGGAGACATGAAGGATTTTAAGGTATTTTCTTAGATTTTGTGGAAATTAGTGGGGATTTTGTAGGATGTTTCTGGAATTTGGTGGGGTTTTGAGAACAATTAATGATTTGTGTGGGATTTTTCTACAATTTGGTGGGATTTTTCTTGGATTTTGTGGTATTTTGTGGAGATTTGGTCGGATGTTTCTGGAATTTGCTGGGGTTTTTCGAACATTTAATGAATTGTGTGAGTTTTTTCTGAAATTTGGTGGGATTTTTCCTCAATTTTGTTGAACATTGAAGTGATTTTGTGGAAGTTTTGTGGAATTTTGTGGGATTTGGAGGAGACATGAAGGATTTTGAGGTATTTTCTTAGATTTTGTGGAAATTAGTGGGGATTTTGTGGGATATTACTGGAATTGGGTGGGGTTTTGAGAACCTTTAGGGAATTGTATGGGATTTTTCTGAATTTGGTGGGAGTTTTCTTGAATTTTCAGGGATGTTGAGGCAATTTTGTGGGAGTTTTTTAGAATTTTCAGGGATTTGGAGGAGACATGAAGGATTTTGAGGTATTTTCTTAGATTTTGTGGAAATTTGTGGGGGTTTTGTAGGATGTTTCTGGAATTTGCTGGGGTTTTGAGAAGATTTCTGCAATTTTGTGGGATTTTTCTGGAATTTTGTGGGATTTTTCTTGAATTTTGTATGATATAGGGGAGGTTTTGTGGGAGTTTTGTGGAATTTTGAGGGATTTTGAGGAGACATGAAGGATTTTGAGGTATTTTCTTAGGTTTTGTGGAAATCTGTGGGGATTTTGTGGGATGTTACTGGAATTTGGTGGGGTTTTGAGAAGATTTCTGCAATTTTGTGGGATTGTTCTGGAATTTTGTGGGATTTTTCTTGAATTTTGTGGGATATTCAGGAGATTTTGTGGGAGTTTTGTGGGATTTTGAGGAATTTTGAGGAGACATAAAGAGTTTTGAGGTATTTTCTTAGATTTTGTGGAAATTTGTGGGGATTTTGGTGGGATGTTTCTGGAATTTGGTAGGGTTTTGAGAAGATTTCTGCAATTTTGTGGTATTTTTTTGGGAATTTTTGGGGATTTTGAGGAGACTTGAAGAATTGTGAGGGATGTTTCTTAGATTTTGTGGAAATTAGTTTAGATTTGGTGGGATGTTTCTGGTATTTTGTGGGATTTTTTTGTACTGTTGTGGAATTTTTTTGTATTTTGTGGAGATTTGGTGGGATGTTTCTGGAATTTGGTGGGGTTTTGAGAACATTTAATGATTTGTGTGGGATTTTTTTGCAATTTGGTGGGATTTTTCTTGAATTTTGTTGAATATTGAAGAGATTTTGTGGAAGTTTTTTAGAATTTTGAGAGATTTTGAGGAGACATGAAGGATTTTGAGGTATTTTCTTAGGTTTTGTGGAAATTTGTGGGGGTTTTGTGGGATGTTTCTGCAATTAGTTGGGCTTTTGAGAAACTTTCTGCAATTTTGTGGGATTTTCCTTGAATTTTGTGGGATTTTGAGGAGACCTGAAGAATTTCGAGGGATTTTTCTTGGATTTTGTGTGAATTTTGTGGAGATTTGGTGGGATGTTTCTGGAATTTGCTGGGGTTTTGAGAACATTTAATGATTTGTGTGGGATTTTTCTGGAATGTGGTGGGATTTTTCTTGCATGTGGCTGGATATTGAGGAGATTTGGAGGGATTTTTGTAGAATTTTGAGGGATTTTGAGGAGACATGAAGGATTTTAAGGTATTTTCTTAGATTTTGTGGAAATTAGTGGGGATTTTGTAGGATGTTTCTGGAATTTGGTGGGGTTTTGAGAACAATTAATGATTTGTGTGGGATTTTTCTACAATTTGGTGGGATTTTTCTTGGATTTTGTGGTATTTTGTGGAGATTTGGTGGGATGTTTCTGGAATTTGCTGGGGTTTTTCGAACATTTAATGAATTGTGTGAGTTTTTTCTGAAATTTGGTGGGATTTTTCCTCAATTTTGTTGAACATTGAAGTGATTTTGTGGAAGTTTTGTGGAATTTTGTGGGATTTGGAGGAGACATGAAGGATTTTGAGGTATTTTCTTAGATTTTGTGGAAATTAGTGGGGATTTTGTGGGATATTACTGGAATTGGGTGGGGTTTTGAGAACCTTTAGGGAATTGTATGGGATTTTTCTGAATTTGGTGGGAGTTTTCTTGAATTTTCAGGGATGTTGAGGCAATTTTGTGGGAGTTTTTTAGAATTTTCAGGGATTTGGAGGAGACATGAAGGATTTTGAGGTATTTTCTTAGATTTTGTGGAAATTTGTGGGGGTTTTGTAGGATGTTTCTGGAATTTGCTGGGGTTTTGAGAAGATTTCTGCAATTTTGTGGGATTTTTCTGGAATTTTGTGGGATTTTTCTTGAATTTTGTATGATATAGGGGAGGTTTTGTGGGAGTTTTGTGGAATTTTGAGGGATTTTGAGGAGACATGAAGGATTTTGAGGTATTTTCTTAGGTTTTGTGGAAATTTGTGGGGGTTTTGTGGGATGTTTCTGCAATTAGTTGGGCTTTTGAGAAACTGTCTGCAATTTTGTGGGATTTTCCTTGAATTTTGTGGGATTTTGAGGAGACCTGAAGAATTTTGAGGGATTTTTCTTGGATTTTGTGTGAATTTTGTGGAGATTTGGTGGGATGTTTCTGGAATTTGCTGGGGTTTTGAGAACATTTAATGATTTGTGTGGGATTTTTCTGGAATTTGGTGGGATTTTTCTTGCATGTGGCTGGATATTGAGGTGATTTGGAGGGATTTTTGTAGAATTTTGAGGGATTTTGAGGAGACATGAAGGATTTTAAGGTATTTTCTTAGATTTTGTGGAAATTAGTGGGGATTTTGTAGGATGTTTCTGGAATTTGGTGGGGTTTTGAGAACAATTAATGATTTGTGTGGGATTTTTCTACAATTTGGTGGGATTTTTCTTGGATTTTGTGGTATTTTGTGGAGATTTGGTGGGATGTTTCTGGAATTTGCTGGGGTTTTTCGAACATTTAATGAATTGTGTGAGTTTTTTCTGAAATTTGGTGGGATTTTTCCTCAATTTTGTTGAACATTGAAGTGATTTTGTGGAAGTTTTGTGGAATTTTGTGGGATTTGGAGGAGACATGAAGGATTTTGAGGTATTTTCTTAGATTTTGTGGAAATTAGTGGGGATTTTGTGGGATATTACTGGAATTGGGTGGGGTTTTGAGAACCTTTAGGGAATTGTATGGGATTTTTCTGAATTTGGTGGAATTTTTCTTGAATTTTCAGGGATATTGAGGCAATTTTGTGGGAGTTTTTTAGAATTTTCAGGGATTTTGAAAAGACATGAAGGATTTTGAGGTATTTTCTTAGATTTTTTTGAAATTTGTGGGGATTTTGTAGGATGTTTCTGGAATTTGGTGGGGTTTTGAGAAGATTTCTGCAATTTTGTGGGATTGTTCTGGAATTTTGTGGGATTTTTCTTGAATTTTGTGGGATATTCAGGAGATTTTGTGGGAGTTTTGTGGGATTTTGAGGAATTTTGAGGAGACATAAAGAGTTTTGAGGTATTTTCTTAGATTTTGTGGAAATTTGTGGGGATTTTGGTGGGATGTTTCTGGAATTTGGTAGGGTTTTGAGAAGATTTCTGCAATTTTGTGGTATTTTTTTGGGAATTTTTGGGGATTTTGAGGAGACTTGAAGAATTGTGAGGGATGTTTCTTAGATTTTGTGGAAATTAGTTTAGATTTGGTGGGATGTTTCTGGTATTTTGTGGGATTTTTTTGTACTGTTGTGGAATTTTTTTGTATTTTGTGGAGATTTGGTGGGATGTTTCTGGAATTTGGTGGGGTTTTGAGAACATTTAATGATTTGTGTGGGATTTTTTTGCAATTTGGTGGGATTTTTCTTGAATTTTGTTGAATATTGAAGAGATTTTGTGGAAGTTTTTTAGAATTTTGAGAGATTTTGAGGAGACATGAAGGATTTTGAGGTATTTTCTTAGGTTTTGTGGAAATTTGTGGGGGTTTTGTGGGATGTTTCTGCAATTAGTTGGGCTTTTGAGAAACTTTCTGCAATTTTGTGGGATTTTCCTTGAATTTTGTGGGATTTTGAGGAGACCTGAAGAATTTTGAGGGATTTTTCTTGGATTTTGTGTGAATTTTGTGGAGATTTGGTGGGATGTTTCTGGAATTTGCTGGGGTTTTGAGAACATTTAATGATTTGTGTGGGATTTTTCTGGAATGTGGTGGGATTTTTCTTGCATGTGGCTGGATATTGAGGAGATTTGGAGGGATTTTTGTAGAATTTTGAGGGATTTTGAGGAGACATGAAGGATTTTAAGGTATTTTCTTAGATTTTGTGGAAATTAGTGGGGATTTTGTAGGATGTTTCTGGAATTTGGTGGGGTTTTGAGAACAATTAATGATTTGTGTGGGATTTTTCTACAATTTGGTGGGATTTTTCTTGGATTTTGTGGTATTTTGTGGAGATTTGGTGGGATGTTTCTGGAATTTGCTGGGGTTTTTCGAACATTTAATGAATTGTGTGAGTTTTTTCTGAAATTTGGTGGGATTTTTCCTCAATTTTGTTGAACATTGAAGTGATTTTGTGGAAGTTTTGTGGAATTTTGTGGGATTTGGAGGAGACATGAAGGATTTTGAGGTATTTTCTTAGATTTTGTGGAAATTAGTGGGGATTTTGTGGGATATTACTGGAATTGGGTGGGGTTTTGAGAACCTTTAGGGAATTGTATGGGATTTTTCTGAATTTGGTGGGAGTTTTCTTGAATTTTCAGGGATGTTGAGGCAATTTTGTGGGAGTTTTTTAGAATTTTCAGGGATTTGGAGGAGACATGAAGGATTTTGAGGTATTTTCTTAGATTTTGTGGAAATTTGTGGGGGTTTTGTAGGATGTTTCTGGAATTTGCTGGGGTTTTGAGAAGATTTCTGCAATTTTGTGGGATTTTTCTGGAATTTTGTGGGATTTTTCTTGAATTTTGTATGATATAGGGGAGGTTTTGTGGGAGTTTTGTGGAATTTTGAGGGATTTTGAGGAGACATGAAGGATTTTGAGGTATTTTCTTAGGTTTTGTGGAAATTTGTGGGGGTTTTGTGGGATGTTTCTGCAATTAGTTGGGCTTTTGAGAAACTGTCTGCAATTTTGTGGGATTTTCCTTGAATTTTGTGGGATTTTGAGGAGACCTGAAGAATTTTGAGGGATTTTTCTTGGATTTTGTGTGAATTTTGTGGAGATTTGGTGGGATGTTTCTGGAATTTGCTGGGGTTTTGAGAACATTTAATGATTTGTGTGGGATTTTTCTGGAATTTGGTGGGATTTTTCTTGCATGTGGCTGGATATTGAGGTGATTTGGAGGGATTTTTGTAGAATTTTGAGGGATTTTGAGGAGACATGAAGGATTTTAAGGTATTTTCTTAGATTTTGTGGAAATTAGTGGGGATTTTGTAGGATGTTTCTGGAATTTGGTGGGGTTTTGAGAACAATTAATGATTTGTGTGGGATTTTTCTACAATTTGGTGGGATTTTTCTTGGATTTTGTGGTATTTTGTGGAGATTTGGTGGGATGTTTCTGGAATTTGCTGGGGTTTTTCGAACATTTAATGAATTGTGTGAGTTTTTTCTGAAATTTGGTGGGATTTTTCCTCAATTTTGTTGAACATTGAAGTGATTTTGTGGAAGTTTTGTGGAATTTTGTGGGATTTGGAGGAGACATGAAGGATTTTGAGGTATTTTCTTAGATTTTGTGGAAATTAGTGGGGATTTTGTGGGATATTACTGGAATTGGGTGGGGTTTTGAGAACCTTTAGGGAATTGTATGGGATTTTTCTGAATTTGGTGGAATTTTTCTTGAATTTTCAGGGATATTGAGGCAATTTTGTGGGAGTTTTTTAGAATTTTCAGGGATTTTGAAAAGACATGAAGGATTTTGAGGTATTTTCTTAGATTTTTTTGAAATTTGTGGGGATTTTGTAGGATGTTTCTGGAATTTGGTGGGGTTTTGAGAAGATTTCTGCAATTTTGTGGGATTGTTCTGGAATTTTGTGGGATTTTTCTTGAATTTTGTGGGATATTCAGGAGATTTTGTGGGAGTTTTGTGGGATTTTGAGGAATTTTGAGGAGACATAAAGAGTTTTGAGGTATTTTCTTAGATTTTGTGGAAATTTGTGGGGATTTTGGTGGGATGTTTCTGGAATTTGGTAGGGTTTTGAGAAGATTTCTGCAATTTTGTGGTATTTTTTTGGGAATTTTTGGGGATTTTGAGGAGACTTGAAGAATTGTGAGGGATGTTTCTTAGATTTTGTGGAAATTAGTTTAGATTTGGTGGGATGTTTCTGGTATTTTGTGGGATTTTTTTGTACTGTTGTGGAATTTTTTTGTATTTTGTGGAGATTTGGTGGGATGTTTCTTGAATTTGGTGGGGTTTTGAGAACATTTAATGATTTGTGTGGGATTTTTTTGCAATTTGGTGGGATTTTTCTTGAATTTTGTTGAATATTGAAGAGATTTTGTGGAAGTTTTTTAGAATTTTGAGAGATTTTGAGGAGACATGAAGGATTTTGAGGTATTTTCTTAGGTTTTGTGGAAATTTGTGGGGGTTTTGTGGGATGTTTCTGCAATTAGTTGGGCTTTTGAGAAACTTTCTGCAATTTTGTGGGATTTTCCTTGAATTTTGTGGGATTTTGAGGAGACCTGAAGAATTTTGAGGGATTTTTCTTGGATTTTGTGTGAATTTTGTGGAGATTTGGTGGGATGTTTCTGGAATTTGCTGGGGTTTTGAGAACATTTAATGATTTGTGTGGGATTTTTCTGGAATGTGGTGAGATTTTTCTTGCATGTGGCTGGATATTGAGGAGATTTGGAGGGATTTTTGTAGAATTTTGAGGGATTTTGAGGAGACATGAAGGATTTTAAGGTATTTTCTTAGATTTTGTGGAAATTAGTGGGGATTTTGTAGGATGTTTCTGGAATTTGGTGGGGTTTTGAGAACAATTAATGATTTGTGTGGGATTTTTCTACAATTTGGTGGGATTTTTCTTGGATTTTGTGGTATTTTGTGGAGATTTGGTCGGATGTTTCTGGAATTTGCTGGGGTTTTTCGAACATTTAATGAATTGTGTGAGTTTTTTCTGAAATTTGGTGGGATTTTTCCTCAATTTTGTTGAACATTGAAGTGATTTTGTGGAAGTTTTGTGGAATTTTGTGGGATTTGGAGGAGACATGAAGGATTTTGAGGTATTTTCTTAGATTTTGTGGAAATTAGTGGGGATTTTGTGGGATATTACTGGAATTGGGTGGGGTTTTGAGAACCTTTAGGGAATTGTATGGGATTTTTCTGAATTTGGTGGGAGTTTTCTTGAATTTTCAGGGATGTTGAGGCAATTTTGTGGGAGTTTTTTAGAATTTTCAGGGATTTGGAGGAGACATGAAGGATTTTGAGGTATTTTCTTAGATTTTGTGGAAATTTGTGGGGGTTTTGTAGGATGTTTCTGGAATTTGCTGGGGTTTTGAGAAGATTTCTGCAATTTTGTGGGATTTTTCTGGAATTTTGTGGGATTTTTCTTGAATTTTGTATGATATAGGGGAGGTTTTGTGGGAGTTTTGTGGAATTTTGAGGGATTTTGAGGAGACATGAAGGATTTTGAGGTATTTTCTTAGGTTTTGTGGAAATCTGTGGGGATTTTGTGGGATGTTACTGGAATTTGGTGGGGTTTTGAGAAGATTTCTGCAATTTTGTGGGATTGTTCTGGAATTTTGTGGGATTTTTCTTGAATTTTGTGGGATATTCAGGAGATTTTGTGGGAGTTTTGTGGGATTTTGAGGAATTTTGAGGAGACATAAAGAGTTTTGAGGTATTTTCTTAGATTTTGTGGAAATTTGTGGGGATTTTGGTGGGATGTTTCTGGAATTTGGTAGGGTTTTGAGAAGATTTCTGCAATTTTGTGGTATTTTTTTGGGAATTTTTGGGGATTTTGAGGAGACTTGAAGAATTGTGAGGGATGTTTCTTAGATTTTGTGGAAATTAGTTTAGATTTGGTGGGATGTTTCTGGTATTTTGTGGGATTTTTTTGTACTGTTGTGGAATTTTTTTGTATTTTGTGGAGATTTGGTGGGATGTTTCTGGAATTTGGTGGGGTTTTGAGAACATTTAATGATTTGTGTGGGATTTTTTTGCAATTTGGTGGGATTTTTCTTGAATTTTGTTGAATATTGAAGAGATTTTGTGGAAGTTTTTTAGAATTTTGAGAGATTTTGAGGAGACATGAAGGATTTTGAGGTATTTTCTTAGGTTTTGTGGAAATTTGTGGGGGTTTTGTGGGATGTTTCTGCAATTAGTTGGGCTTTTGAGAAACTTTCTGCAATTTTGTGGGATTTTCCTTGAATTTTGTGGGATTTTGAGGAGACCTGAAGAATTTTGAGGGATTTTTCTTGGATTTTGTGTGAATTTTGTGGAGATTTGGTGGGATGTTTCTGGAATTTGCTGGGGTTTTGAGAACATTTAATGATTTGTGTGGGATTTTTCTGGAATGTGGTGGGATTTTTCTTGCATGTGGCTGGATATTGAGGAGATTTGGAGGGATTTTTGTAGAATTTTGAGGGATTTTGAGGAGACATGAAGGATTTTAAGGTATTTTCTTAGATTTTGTGGAAATTAGTGGGGATTTTGTAGGATGTTTCTGGAATTTGGTGGGGTTTTGAGAACAATTAATGATTTGTGTGGGATTTTTCTACAATTTGGTGGGATTTTTCTTGGATTTTGTGGTATTTTGTGGAGATTTGGTGGGATGTTTCTGGAATTTGCTGGGGTTTTTCGAACATTTAATGAATTGTGTGAGTTTTTTCTGAAATTTGGTGGGATTTTTCCTCAATTTTGTTGAACATTGAAGTGATTTTGTGGAAGTTTTGTGGAATTTTGTGGGATTTGGAGGAGACATGAAGGATTTTGAGGTATTTTCTTAGATTTTGTGGAAATTAGTGGGGATTTTGTGGGATATTACTGGAATTGGGTGGGGTTTTGAGAACCTTTAGGGAATTGTATGGGATTTTTCTGAATTTGGTGGGAGTTTTCTTGAATTTTCAGGGATGTTGAGGCAATTTTGTGGGAGTTTTTTAGAATTTTCAGGGATTTGGAGGAGACATGAAGGATTTTGAGGTATTTTCTTAGATTTTGTGGAAATTTGTGGGGGTTTTGTAGGATGTTTCTGGAATTTGCTGGGGTTTTGAGAAGATTTCTGCAATTTTGTGGGATTTTTCTGGAATTTTGTGGGATTTTTCTTGAATTTTGTATGATATAGGGGAGGTTTTGTGGGAGTTTTGTGGAATTTTGAGGGATTTTGAGGAGACATGAAGGATTTTGAGGTATTTTCTTAGGTTTTGTGGAAATTTGTGGGGGTTTTGTGGGATGTTTCTGCAATTAGTTGGGCTTTTGAGAAACTGTCTGCAATTTTGTGGGATTTTCCTTGAATTTTGTGGGATTTTGAGGAGACCTGAAGAATTTTGAGGGATTTTTCTTGGATTTTGTGTGAATTTTGTGGAGATTTGGTGGGATGTTTCTGGAATTTGCTGGGGTTTTGAGAACATTTAATGATTTGTGTGGGATTTTTCTGGAATTTGGTGGGATTTTTCTTGCATGTGGCTGGATATTGAGGTGATTTGGAGGGATTTTTGTAGAATTTTGAGGGATTTTGAGGAGACATGAAGGATTTTAAGGTATTTTCTTAGATTTTGTGGAAATTAGTGGGGATTTTGTAGGATGTTTCTGGAATTTGGTGGGGTTTTGAGAACAATTAATGATTTGTGTGGGATTTTTCTACAATTTGGTGGGATTTTTCTTGGATTTTGTGGTATTTTGTGGAGATTTGGTGGGATGTTTCTGGAATTTGCTGGGGTTTTTCGAACATTTAATGAATTGTGTGAGTTTTTTCTGAAATTTGGTGGGATTTTTCCTCAATTTTGTTGAACATTGAAGTGATTTTGTGGAAGTTTTGTGGAATTTTGTGGGATTTGGAGGAGACATGAAGGATTTTGAGGTATTTTCTTAGATTTTGTGGAAATTAGTGGGGATTTTGTGGGATATTACTGGAATTGGGTGGGGTTTTGAGAACCTTTAGGGAATTGTATGGGATTTTTCTGAATTTGGTGGAATTTTTCTTGAATTTTCAGGGATATTGAGGCAATTTTGTGGGAGTTTTTTAGAATTTTCAGGGATTTTGAAAAGACATGAAGGATTTTGAGGTATTTTCTTAGATTTTTTTGAAATTTGTGGGGATTTTGTAGGATGTTTCTGGAATTTGGTGGGGTTTTGAGAAGATTTCTGCAATTTTGTGGGATTGTTCTGGAATTTTGTGGGATTTTTCTTGAATTTTGTGGGATATTCAGGAGATTTTGTGGGAGTTTTGTGGGATTTTGAGGAATTTTGAGGAGACATAAAGAGTTTTGAGGTATTTTCTTAGATTTTGTGGAAATTTGTGGGGATTTTGGTGGGATGTTTCTGGAATTTGGTAGGGTTTTGAGAAGATTTCTGCAATTTTGTGGTATTTTTTTGGGAATTTTTGGGGATTTTGAGGAGACTTGAAGAATTGTGAGGGATGTTTCTTAGATTTTGTGGAAATTAGTTTAGATTTGGTGGGATGTTTCTGGTATTTTGTGGGATTTTTTTGTACTGTTGTGGAATTTTTTTGTATTTTGTGGAGATTTGGTGGGATGTTTCTGGAATTTGGTGGGGTTTTGAGAACATTTAATGATTTGTGTGGGATTTTTTTGCAATTTGGTGGGATTTTTCTTGAATTTTGTTGAATATTGAAGAGATTTTGTGGAAGTTTTTTAGAATTTTGAGAGATTTTGAGGAGACATGAAGGATTTTGAGGTATTTTCTTAGGTTTTGTGGAAATTTGTGGGGGTTTTGTGGGATGTTTCTGCAATTAGTTGGGCTTTTGAGAAACTTTCTGCAATTTTGTGGGATTTTCCTTGAATTTTGTGGGATTTTGAGGAGACCTGAAGAATTTTGAGGGATTTTTCTTGGATTTTGTGTGAATTTTGTGGAGATTTGGTGGGATGTTTCTGGAATTTGCTGGGGTTTTGAGAACATTTAATGATTTGTGTGGGATTTTTCTGGAATGTGGTGGGATTTTTCTTGCATGTGGCTGGATATTGAGGAGATTTGGAGGGATTTTTGTAGAATTTTGAGGGATTTTGAGGAGACATGAAGGATTTTAAGGTATTTTCTTAGATTTTGTGGAAATTAGTGGGGATTTTGTAGGATGTTTCTGGAATTTGGTGGGGTTTTGAGAACAATTAATGATTTGTGTGGGATTTTTCTACAATTTGGTGGGATTTTTCTTGGATTTTGTGGTATTTTGTGGAGATTTGGTGGGATGTTTCTGGAATTTGCTGGGGTTTTTCGAACATTTAATGAATTGTGTGAGTTTTTTCTGAAATTTGGTGGGATTTTTCCTCAATTTTGTTGAACATTGAAGTGATTTTGTGGAAGTTTTGTGGAATTTTGTGGGATTTGGAGGAGACATGAAGGATTTTGAGGTATTTTCTTAGATTTTGTGGAAATTAGTGGGGATTTTGTGGGATATTACTGGAATTGGGTGGGGTTTTGAGAACCTTTAGGGAATTGTATGGGATTTTTCTGAATTTGGTGGGAGTTTTCTTGAATTTTCAGGGATGTTGAGGCAATTTTGTGGGAGTTTTTTAGAATTTTCAGGGATTTGGAGGAGACATGAAGGATTTTGAGGTATTTTCTTAGATTTTGTGGAAATTTGTGGGGGTTTTGTAGGATGTTTCTGGAATTTGCTGGGGTTTTGAGAAGATTTCTGCAATTTTGTGGGATTTTTCTGGAATTTTGTGGGATTTTTCTTGAATTTTGTATGATATAGGGGAGGTTTTGTGGGAGTTTTGTGGAATTTTGAGGGATTTTGAGGAGACATGAAGGATTTTGAGGTATTTTCTTAGGTTTTGTGGAAATTTGTGGGGGTTTTGTGGGATGTTTCTGCAATTAGTTGGGCTTTTGAGAAACTGTCTGCAATTTTGTGGGATTTTCCTTGAATTTTGTGGGATTTTGAGGAGACCTGAAGAATTTTGAGGGATTTTTCTTGGATTTTGTGTGAATTTTGTGGAGATTTGGTGGGATGTTTCTGGAATTTGCTGGGGTTTTGAGAACATTTAATGATTTGTGTGGGATTTTTCTGGAATTTGGTGGGATTTTTCTTGCATGTGGCTGGATATTGAGGTGATTTGGAGGGATTTTTGTAGAATTTTGAGGGATTTTGAGGAGACATGAAGGATTTTAAGGTATTTTCTTAGATTTTGTGGAAATTAGTGGGGATTTTGTAGGATGTTTCTGGAATTTGGTGGGGTTTTGAGAACAATTAATGATTTGTGTGGGATTTTTCTACAATTTGGTGGGATTTTTCTTGGATTTTGTGGTATTTTGTGGAGATTTGGTGGGATGTTTCTGGAATTTGCTGGGGTTTTTCGAACATTTAATGAATTGTGTGAGTTTTTTCTGAAATTTGGTGGGATTTTTCCTCAATTTTGTTGAACATTGAAGTGATTTTGTGGAAGTTTTGTGGAATTTTGTGGGATTTGGAGGAGACATGAAGGATTTTGAGGTATTTTCTTAGATTTTGTGGAAATTAGTGGGGATTTTGTGGGATATTACTGGAATTGGGTGGGGTTTTGAGAACCTTTAGGGAATTGTATGGGATTTTTCTGAATTTGGTGGAATTTTTCTTGAATTTTCAGGGATATTGAGGCAATTTTGTGGGAGTTTTTTAGAATTTTCAGGGATTTTGAAAAGACATGAAGGATTTTGAGGTATTTTCTTAGATTTTTTTGAAATTTGTGGGGATTTTGTAGGATGTTTCTGGAATTTGGTGGGGTTTTGAGAAGATTTCTGCAATTTTGTGGGATTGTTCTGGAATTTTGTGGGATTTTTCTTGAATTTTGTGGGATATTCAGGAGATTTTGTGGGAGTTTTGTGGGATTTTGAGGAATTTTGAGGAGACATAAAGAGTTTTGAGGTATTTTCTTAGATTTTGTGGAAATTTGTGGGGATTTTGGTGGGATGTTTCTGGAATTTGGTAGGGTTTTGAGAAGATTTCTGCAATTTTGTGGTATTTTTTTGGGAATTTTTTGGGATTTTGAGGAGACTTGAAGAATTGTGAGGGATGTTTCTTAGATTTTGTGGAAATTAGTTTAGATTTGGTGGGATGTTTCTGGTATTTTGTGGGATTTTTTTGTACTGTTGTGGAATTTTTTTGTATTTTGTGGAGATTTGGTGGGATGTTTCTTGAATTTGGTGGGGTTTTGAGAACATTTAATGATTTGTGTAGGATTTTTTTGCAATTTGGTGGGATTTTTCTTGAATTTTGTTGAATATTGAAGAGATTTTGTGGAAGTTTTTTAGAATTTTGAGAGATTTTGAGGAGACATGAAGGATTTTGAGGTATTTTCTTAGGTTTTGTGGAAATTTGTGGGGGTTTTGTGGGATGTTTCTGCAATTAGTTGGGCTTTTGAGAAACTTTCTGCAATTTTGTGGGATTTTCCTTGAATTTTGTGGGATTTTGAGGAGACCTGAAGAATTTTGAGGGATTTTTCTTGGATTTTGTGTGAATTTTGTGGAGATTTGGTGGGATGTTTCTGGAATTTGCTGGGGTTTTGAGAACATTTAATGATTTGTGTGGGATTTTTCTGGAATGTGGTGGGATTTTTCTTGCATGTGGCTGGATATTGAGGAGATTTGGAGGGATTTTTGTAGAATTTTGAGGGATTTTGAGGAGACATGAAGGATTTTAAGGTATTTTCTTAGATTTTGTGGAAATTAGTGGGGATTTTGTAGGATGTTTCTGGAATTTGGTGGGGTTTTGAGAACAATTAATGATTTGTGTGGGATTTTTCTACAATTTGGTGGGATTTTTCTTGGATTTTGTGGTATTTTGTGGAGATTTGGTCAGATGTTTCTGGAATTTGCTTGGGTTTTTCGAACATTTAATGAATTGTGTGAGTTTTTTTCTGAAATTTGGTGGGATTTTTCCTCAATTTTGTTGAACATTGAAGAGATTTTGTGGAAGTTTTGTGGAATTTTGTGGGATTTGGAGGAGACATGAAGGATTTTGAGGTATTTTCTTAGATTTTGTGGAAATTAGTGGGGATTTTGTGGGATATTACTGGAATTGGGTGGGGTTTTGAGAACCTTTAGGGAATTGTATGGGATTTTTCTGAATTTGGTGGGATTTTTCTTGAATTTTCAGGGATATTGAGGCAATTTTGTGGGAGTTTTTTAGAATTTTCAGGGATTTGGAGGAGACATGAAGGATTTTGAGGTATTTTCTTAGATTTTGTGGAAATTTGTGGGGGTTTTGTAGGATGTTTCTGGAATTTGGTGGGGTTTTGAGAAGATTTCTGCAATTTTGTGGGATTGTTCTGGAATTTTGTGGGATTTTTCTTGAATTTTGTGGGATATTCAGGAGATTTTGTGGTAGTTTTGTGGGATTTTGAGGGATTTTGAGGAGACATAAAGAGTTTTGAGGTATTTTCTTAGATTTTGTGGAAATTTGTGGGGATTTTGATGGGATGTTTCTGGAATATGGTAGGGTTTTGAGAACAATTAATGATTTGTGTGGGATTTTTCTGAATTTGGTGGGATTTTTCTTCAATTTTGTTGAACATTGAAGAGATTTTGTGGAAGTTTTGTGGAATTTTGTGGGATTTGGAGGAGACATGAAGGATTTTGAGGTATTTTCTTAGATTTTGTGGAAATTAGTGGGGATTTTGTGGGATATTACTGGAATTGGGTGGGGTTTTGAGAACCTTTAGGGAATTATATGGGATTTTTCTGAATTTGGTGGAATTTTTCTTGAATTTTCAGGGATATTGAGGCAATTTTGTGGGAGTTTTTTACAATTTTCAGGGATTTTGAGGGGACATGAAGGATTTTGAGGTATTTTCTTCGATTTTGTGGAAATTTGTAGGGATTTTTTAGGATGTTTCTGCAATTAGTTGGTCTTTTGAGAAGCTTTCTGCCATTTTGTGGGATTTTTCTGGAATTCTGTTGGATATTGAGGAGACATGAAAAATTATGAGGGATTTTTCTTAGCTTCTTTGGAATTTTGTGGAGATTTGGTTGGACATTTCTGGAATTTGTTAGAGTGTTGGGAAGATTTAGGGAATTTTGTGAGATATTTTTCTGGAATCTTGAGAGAATTTGAGGTGACTTGATGAATTGTGAGGGATGTTTCTTAGATTTTGTGGAATTTTGTGGAGATTTGGTGGGATGTTTCTGGAATTTGGTGGGATTTTTTTGTACTGTTGTGGAATTTTCTGGGTGTTTTTGAGATTTTGAGGAGACCTCATGAATTGTGAGGGATTTTTCTTAGATTTTCTGCTGTTTTGTGGAGATTTTTTGGGATGTTTCTGAAATTTGATAGGGTTTTGAGAACATTTAGGGAATAGTATGGGATTTTTCTGGAATTTGGTGGGATTTTTCTTGAATTTTGTGGGATATTCAGGAGATTTTGTGAGATATTTGTGGAATTTGGTAGGGTTTTGGTAAGATTCAGGGATTTTTTTTTTTTATTTTTATGGGATTTTGCAGAAGTTGATATAATTTTTTTGGATTTTTCCGTTACTTTCTGGTATTTTGAGAATTTAAGAATTTTCAGGGATTTTTCTTAGATTTTTGTGGAAATTTGTGGAGATTGGTGGGATTTTTCTGGAGTTTGATAGGGTTTTAAGAAGATTTAGGGAATTGTTTGTGATTTTTCTGCAATTATGTGGGATTTTTTTAAAAATTTGTAGGATATTGAGGAGATTTTGTCTCGGTTCTAGATGACAGGTGTCTGCTAGGGAGAGCCGGTGCCTCCCTTGGAATGAAAGAATGTAGACCCCCTCCCTCCAAATTAATATAGTTTTTAAATCAAGGTGCCTTTAGGCAGAGATCTGAGGATAGGAATAACAGTTATTTATTAGTATTTATAACCAGGCAAACAAACAACAATAACCACAGCATTAGCAACAAAACAGAACCAGGGACCCCATGACAGCTTTCTCAGCTGAGATGGGATGGAGGAGAGGCTTTGTTTCACAAACCCCCTCGGGCGGGCAGTCCCGGTGCTCCTGCAGGGCTCTGAGGAACACTCAGCTGGAACAGCAGGGATGAGCTGAGATCCTGGGCCGGTGGCTGAGGTGGATCAGCAGCTCCACGGCGGTGCCTGGCACTGCCACACGTCCCGGCAGGACAGGGGGTGTGAGGTCACCAACAAAGAGGGGAGAAGGAGAAGCAGCAGCAGCTCCATCTGGGTGATGGTGAAATTCCCTTCTCTCCACCGCAGCAGCTCCGTGACCCAGAAAAAAAAAAGTCTTTCCCCAAAGCCGAAGGAAGCCAGCTAAAAACTGTCCCCACCGTCCTTTCCTGCCCCCTTCCCTGCCTGGGCCCAGCCACTCTTTGTCCTTTGTCGAGCACCCACCAAGTACCCAAAGTTAGGTTATCCCCACAACTAATGGGTAAAAATTCCACGGGCAAGCCAGAACAAAAAAAGGACACCTAACCCCCAACACAACTCCTGGATTCCAGCAATGTTCAGATAGAAATCCCAAGAGGAGGCGGGGTCAAGATGTGTGCTTGCCTTGTGGTCAGCCTTAAATACCCTCTGGTCTTCCTGGCCCATTCCCCAGGTGGGATTTCTCGTCATTTGGTCACTCAGGAGCTGGTCTGGGGGCTCCAGAGGTGGGTGAGGAGCATTGCCTTTGGTGTGCCAGGGACTGGCAGACACTGCAGGGCTGGGATAGAGGCTCTGGGGGGATTGGGGTTCCAGGGCAGTGCAGTGCTGGGGTTACAGGGCAGGACAAGGCTGGACCTGACCCTTCTTCCCCTTTGAAACACAAAATGTTTCCAGCCAACAATCTCCTCCAGTCTCTCACAACAGGCAAAGCTGGAGCTGGAATTCCAATTTTGGTCATGGGCACCTGGCTGAGATGGACAATTCTTTTCCATAGGAAGGAAAGCACAGAGGCCCAGGGTTTGGAAGGCAGGTGAGAGCTGGACATCAGGAGGCCAAAGCCAGCCCAACTTGTCAGTAATGGCAGATTTTGTCTGGGAGCAGTCTTTGGATGTAGGGAATGTTGGAAGTGGAATCCAAATTTTGGCCATGGATGCCTGGAGAAGCAGGACAGTTCTTTCCCATAGGAAGGAACTCCCAGTGTCTTCCCCAGTGTTTCAGTAGCAGATGAGAAGAGACCCTCAACATGTCAAGGTCAGTTGGACCAGTCAGGTGGCCCCTGGGAGGCCAAACCAGCCAGACCTGTTCTATGTTCCCTTGATTTTATGAAGCCCCATAGAGTCACAATGGACCCTTACTTCCATGGGGCCCTTCAGTGTCACAATGGTGCTGTGATTCCATGGGCTCCAGCAGTGTCATAGTGGAGCACTGATTATAAGAAGACCTGCAGTGTCACAGTGGACCCTTGATTCCATGGAGTTGTCACAATGGCCTCAGGATCCATCAGGCCCTGCAGTGTCACAATGGTCCCAGCGATTCCATGAGGCCTTGCAGTGTCACAATGGTCTCTGTGGTCCCACAGGCCCCTCAATGTCACATGACTCCTCTGTTCCATGAGGCCTGAAATGTCACAATGGACCTTGGCGGTTTGCAGTGTCACAAAGGTCTCCTCTGGCTCCACAGTGTCACCCTGGACCTTTGGTTCAATGCAGCCCTGCAGTGTCACAAAGGCCTCTTGGTTTCACGAGGCCCCACAGTATCCCAATGGTCCTCTTGGTTCTGTGGGGACCACAATGGTCTCACTGCTTCCATGAGGTCTCACCGTGTCACTATGCTTTGTTTATTTCATGGTGCCCCACAGTGTCACAGATGTCCCTTGGCTCCATGGGGCCCTGTGCTGGTGCATTCCCCCCTCCCCTTCTCAGGCCGCCCTGCCAGCTGAGAAATGCTCCTTGGGCCTGGGCCTTGGCCAACAGCCCCTGGGCTCAGCTCCTCTGCAGCTCATCAGAAACACTGTCTGCTCCCAGGCACTGCTGCTGCCCAAGCAGCTCCTGCTTGCTTCAGGAGCAGCCCTGGGAACTGTTCCTGTTCCCTGCGTGGCACAACATCCCTGTTCTCAGCCTTGCAAAGAAAGCTGTTGATGCCAAGTGCGGCCAGGATGAAACATTGCTGTGCCTGAAGCCCCTCTCTTGGGGCCCTACAAACAGCGCTCCAAAAGGAGCCCCTTGCAGCTCTCCTGGGCCAGCCACCTCCCTCGGAGTGGGGCCTCTGTGAGCCGGGAACTCTCCCGTTTGCTGCACTCGGGGCATCCCCGAACAAGGACGGAGCCTGGGCCGATCCCCCCACTCCTCCAGGCTCAGCCCTTGGCCCGCTGGGGAGATGCCAAAGCATCCGCAGGGAGCATTTCCCTGCCCTGCAGGGGAATTTCTCACAGCTGCCTTGCACTGCCTCTTTGTGTCTGTGTGCACACGCCAGTGCTGTGCCCTGGCAAATGTGGCAGAAATGCTGCTCTGGGAGGGGCTGGAGTGCCTTGGAGATCTGAGTCAGTCAGGCCTGTGAGTGAGGGTAAGTCACGAGGTATAAGCTAAGTTAAATAATGCCTAGTGTTCTTCTTTTGCTCCATTGTTAGGATTAATATAAATTATGAGCTAATTTAAATACTGTTTAGTATTATTCCTCTGCTAATTTGATAAGTCATAGGTTGTGAGTTAGGTTAAACACAGTAAATGCTGTATTTTAATTAGCAAAATGTTTTGCTAAATTGTGACATTTGAGGTTTCATTTAAGGTTAAGGTATAACTGAAGTCCTGTTAGGTTTGAGCTCTGTTAAGTGAGCCAACTCTGGGATGTTATCATGTGTTGTCACACAACTGTACTGTGATGTCACAGAAGACTGTGATGTCAAAAATTCAACCTGTGATGTCACAGTCTTTTCTGTGATGTCACATCCTGGTCTGTGATGTCACAGAGCTACCCTCTATGATGGCAGTCTCTGCTCAATGGCCTCACACCATCCTTTATGATGCCAGAGTCAGCTCTGTGATGTCATAACCCCATCAGTGATGTCATACAACCATCTCTGTGATGTCATACAGATATCCTGTAATGTCACAGCACATACTTTGACCTCACAACCAGGTCTATGATGTCATAAAGCCATGTCATGATGGCACAGCCATCTATGTGATGTCACACAGTCCCCTCTATGATGCCATAGCTGCTCAGTGACCTCACACAACAAACTCTGTGATGTCACAGCCCCATCTGTGACCACACACAACCCACTCGGAGCTGTCACACAGCCCCTTTCTGACATCACAGCTGCTCTGGGGCTCCAGGACACAGCCACAGAGGTGATGCTGGGACACAGCCACCTCTGGCACATCCCACAGCCCCTGCCAGTGCTGAGCCCCTGGCAGCTCTGTCTGGGCCTGCTCTCTGTGTCCCTGAGCTGCCCTGGCAGGGCCCCAGCTCTGCTGGGCTGTGCTCAGGAGCTGCTCCTGGCCAGAGCTGTCTCCCTGTTGCTATGGTCTGTTCCCATGGCAACATCTGCCCCATTGTTATGGTCTGTTTCCATGGTAACCATAACCAGTCCCCTGTTGCTATGCTATTTACATGACAACCATCACAGCCCCTGTTGCTATGGTCAGTCCCTTGGCAGCTCCATGGAGACCCCATGCCAGGGGTGGTTGCCATGGACACCAGCTCAGGCCTGGAGCCAGAGCCCATTGCCATGGCAACCATTTGCAGTCCCATCCCCAGGCTCATGGGATCCCAGAGCCACAGAATTGGCTGAGTTGGGAGGGAGCCATGGGGATCCTCCAGTCCAACTGCTGGCCCTGCACAGGACACCCCAACAATCCCAGCCTGGGCCTGGCAGCGCTGGCCAAACGCTGCTGGAGCTCAGCCAGCCCTGGAGCTGGGAGCCTTCCCTGGGGAGCCTGTTCAGTGCCCCAGCAGCCTCGCGGGAAAAACCTTTTCCTCACATCCAGCCTTAACCTGCCCGCCTCAGCTCCAGCCGCTCCCTCCACTCCTGTCCCTGGGCACCAGAGGGAAGAGGTTCCCGCAGCCCCCAGCCAGGGACCCGCTCCCAAGGCTGCTGCCATGGCAACCAGGCCTGGCACCAGCTGGGATGCTCGGTTTCCATGGGCTGGGCTTCAGGGATGGCATTCCCCAATTTCCTGCTTCAGCTAAAATTGTGCTGCCGCTCGCTTCCCTCCCACCTCCCATGGAAAGCACAAAAGACAAAGATCCCGGGCTGGAATAAGAACAATTTATTTGGAACAGCAACAAGATAAGGAACAAACGGGAACAGAAACAATGTGGATAACAGAAGGGATAAGACAAACTATTCATAGGGAAAACTAAAATGCGACTGACTGGCTCTTCCTAGCCACGTATTTCCTCCTGCCAAGAAAGGACACTCTTCTCCTCTGGTGAGGGAGAGGGAGTCCTTTTCCCGCCCCTGGCAATGACCTGAGATGGGATTGAATATAATGACAGGGCCATGGCCAGACTCTCATGTTCTTTGATCTCTCATCATGTCATTGCCATGGGCAGGAAGAGGGACAGGTGTCTTCCCAGCATGGATCCCAGGGAACATGGATCACCAGGTCTCTTCCCAATGTGGATTCTCCAAGGGGGGATGAAGCTGGAGCTGTGGAGAAAGCTCTTCCTGCACTTGGGGCACTGGCAGGGCTTCCCTTACTGGTGCCTCCGTTGGTGTCTGGTCAAGTGAGAGCTCTGGCTGAAGCTCTTCCCACACTGGGGACACCCGTAGGGTCTCTCCCCAGTGTGGATACGTTTGTGTGTATTGAGGTCGGACCTGGTTCTGAAGCTCTTCCCACATTCCCCACACTCATAGGGCCTCTCCCCAGTGTGGATGCGCCGGTGCCTGATGAGGGTGGAGTTTCGCTTGAACCCCTCCCCGCAGTCAGGGCAGCGGAAGGGCCTCTCATCCGTGTGAATCCGCTGGTGCAGGAGGAGACTGGAGCTGCTGTGAAACCTCTTCCCACACTCGGGACACTCATAGGGCCTCTCCCCCGTGTGGATGCGCTGGTGGATGATGAGTTGGGAGCTGCAGCTGAAGCCCTTCCCACATTCCCCACACTCGTAGGCCCATTCCCCAGTGTGGATCATCTGGTGGCGGATCAGTTTGTTGCTCTGGCTGAAGCTCTTCCCACACTCCAAGCACTTGTAGGGCTTCTCCCCATCCTGAAGCTGCTCATGGACCACCAGCACAGAGCCCCGGCTGGATCTCTGGCCGCCTTCCCGGCACAGGGTGGGTCTTTCCTCCTCAGAGCACCCTGGGATGGGTTTGGAGCCCCTTCTCCTGCGGGATCTCTGGGGATTTTCCTCCCTGTTGGATTCCTGCACTGTGGAGCTGCTCAAAACGGCCTCTTCCATGAGGTTCTGCCGTGGGTATTTCTCCTCACTGGTCTCCATTCTTAGCTTCTTGTCTGGGGGAGGAAGGACAAGGAGAGGATGGGATTTGCCTCCATGCCAGAGGGAAGGGGAAGGAGTTCCCTCCAATGCGTCCCCAGCAGACGCAGGAGAGAGGGGGAAAGGGGCAGTGACTTCCTCCTCACCTGCCTGGGATTCCTGGGGCATCTTCCTCTTCCTTGCAGCCTTCTCATCCATCCAGCCAAAGTTTGGGATGGGGAAATCCTGGTTCGGGAGAGAACAAGGAATGAGCATGCTGAGTTTGAAGGTCCCTCTGTCCAAGTCCCTCTCTAGAAGTCACCAGGGCATCTGGGGGGTCTTGGTTTGAAAGGAAAGGTGTTTGCTAAGGAAAGCAGAAACCCCCATTGAAATTGATAAAAATGTAAGCAACAGCCCTCTCCAAATTATTATAATCTTGATATCAAAATGGTCTCAGATAAGCAATGAAGCAATGATCCCATAGAATTGTGTACATTACCTCTGAAGTTCCCGTGCTGTAGATGGGTCTGGTCTCTCCTCTGGGAATCCAGTGGAGAAAGACTGCCTGTGGTGTTCTGATTCCCAGATTATATCCATTCAGGAATGCTTGGCTCCTCCCCATGGGTGGAGCATCTCACAATGGGATGATGACATTTTATCAGTCCTGCACTGAGACTCAATGGCCCATTAACAGAAGATATCCCCCTGCAGGAAGGATGGGTGGTGGAAGTGATAAAGAACACTGCCCCACCTGGTTTTAACAGCTGGCCCATTAACAGAAGACATCCCCCAGTTATGAGGGATGGGTCATGTAGGAGATAATGAAAACTGCTCCACTAGTTTTTAACAGATGGTGATAGAATACATACTTTTGGTTACATCTTGCATTGCAACCCAGGACATGGGGTACATAAAAATTGTACACCACTAAAATTTGGCCCTGAAAATGCTTTCCAGAAGTTCCCCATTTCTGTTCTCTCCCTTTTGGTGTTCAGGCTTTCACCCCTGTCCCAGCTTCTGGGGGTCACGCTTGTACTGGCGGTCCCCCATCTACTCAGTCCCTGACCTCTTCTTGCTGCTGTGAGTGCCAGGAATTTGAAAAGTTCCCCCCATTTCCATCTCCCCACTTACGGATGCTTGGGGTTTTTTGGGTCCCATGGTCCCTGCTCCCCTTATTTCCTGCTTGGGGATGCATGGGGTCCAAGGAGTCCCCCCTGCCCCTCTCTATTTAATTGAGGGTCCCGCAAATCATGGCACTCCCCCTCTCTGGGCTCCCCACTTTGGGGTCCTCGGGGACACAGGGCTCTGCTCCTCCAGGCTGCCTCTGCCACCAGCTGCCACTGGGAACCCCAAATGTCCCCCCAAAGGGCATTTTTTTCTCAGCTTTGGAATTCTTCATTCTCCAATAATCGCCCCAAAAAACCCAACCCAGGAACCACCCAGGATACCTGGGCCGAGCTCCCCCTCCCTGGTCACCTGTGGGATAGAGGGGTGTTGATCCCATGGATGGAGGGGCTGTAAATTCAGGGAGTGAATCCCAGCTTGACTGGGATATGCTGGACCTGAGATCATACTGGGATAACAAGCACCTAACTGGGATTACTAGGAGTGTCTGGGAATGGCTATGGACATGCTGAGGGCAGCTGGGATATACTGGGGGTGTCTGTGACCATACTGGGGATGACTGGGAACACAATGGGAACAATGGGAACCATGCTGGGGACAACTGGGAACAACTGGGAGTGACAGGGTCTACACTGGGGGCAACTCCAGCTGGGCATGACTGAGACCATGCAGGGAGCAGCTGGGATCATCTGGGGAGCAACTGGGACTGTACTGGGGCCAACTGGGTGCAACTGGAATCACGCTGGGAGGAACAGGGAGTGACTGGAACCAACCTGAGGGAAACTGGCATCCTACTGGGATCACAGTGGGAACAGTTGGGCCATACTGGGCAAGACTGGGACCATACTGGCAGCAACTGGGACTGCACTCAGCGTGACTGGGAGTGGCTGGGAGCAACTGGGATCAGGCTGGAAGCACCTGAGGAGTGACTAGGAGCAACTGGGATAGACTGGGAGAGACTGAAACCACAGTGCAGGTAAATGGGAGGAACTGGAACCACACTGGATAATCCTGGGAGCAGCTGTGCCCATGCTGGGGTCATACTGGGATCCTACTGGAACTAGCTGGGATCATACTGGGAGTGAGTGCAAAGGGGCTGGCTGGGACTGGAACCATGCTGGAGGTGACTGGGAGCAACTGGGCCCACCCTGGGAGTGACAGGGAGTCACTCTGGCCATGACTGGAATCATACTGGGAGGGCCTGGGTGTGACTGGAACCATACTAGGGGTGGCTGGGTGCAACAGCTCATACTGGGAGTGACTGAGATTGTAGTGGGAGTGACTGGGATCATTCTGGAAGTGTTTTTCTGTAGATCTTCTGTCCTTCTGTTTTCTATTTCTTCTCCTTCTAATCCTATGTATCTGGAACATTTTTGGATAGATAACATCTTAAGGGTTAACACTTTTTAGGTTAAATGAGCTAAGTTTGCGAAGTTAAGGCTATGGTAAGAGTTCTTTGTGCAGTTGGATGTTGTATTAAACCCTTTGCCATAGTTCCTTGATTGTCTGAATTTCGTCAGTTAAATTTTGTGTCATTTTGACCTCTTAGCTCAGTTGGTCAGAGCATGGTGCCAGTATCACCGAGGTTGTGGGTTCGATCCTTGTGGGGCCATTATCTTAAGAGCTGGACTTGATGGTCCTTGTGGGTCCCTTCCTACCAAGAATATTCTTTGCATTTGTCCATGCTGAGAAGATCTGGTTGTTGTTTCTCCTGTGCACCAAATTCAAGCACAGGAACCTTTGGTTACCACCAGCATTGAAGTGTTCTTGGGTGTTACAGCCCTGCAGGCTCACAGTGGCCTCTTGTTTCCATAAGGCTTCAGACTGTCCCACTGGTCCCTTGGTTCCATGGGCCCAAGAGTGCCACAATGATCCCCTTGGTTCCACAACTTCCCATGGTGTCACACTGACCAATGTTTCCATAAGGATCTGGAGTGTCACACAGGTTTATGGCATTTGTCCTTGCTGCCCCTCACATCCCACTGCCCCACAAAGAGCCTTGAGCCACCCGTGAGGGACAGGCCCTGCTGGGCCAGGCCTGGGCTCAGGGCTTGGCCTTTCTGCTTCCTCCAACCCAGCCAGGGCTGGCTCAGCATTGCAGTTCCCTGCTCGGAGCCTTTGGCTCCCGGCAAAGGCAATCCTGGCCTCCAGGATCTGCTCTCACCAGTCCCTGGGGAGCCTTTGGCAGTCCCTGCCCTCAGTGGGGCTGATTGAAGCTCCAAGGGACTTGGAGTTTTGCTTCTGACTCCTTGAGCAGCTTCTTCAGCCTGAAGGAGGGACAAAGGAGGATCAGGGAAAAGGAGTAGGAACCACAAGGTCAAGCACTCCCTGAATTCACAGGCCCCCACCTATGGGATCATCACCCCCCCATCCAAGAAGTGCCCGGGGAGGGGGAGCTCAGCCCAGATATTCTGGGGTGTCCCTGGATTGGGTTTTTTTGGGGGGATGTTTGAAGAATGAAGAACTCCAAAGCTGAGTGGAAATGGGGGAACTTTTTGGATTCCTGGCACTCCCAGGAGCCTGAAGAGGTCAGGGACCGAGTAGACAGGGGACCCACAGTACAGGCATGAACCCCAGCAGCTGGGACAGGGAGGAACCCCTGAACACCAAAGGAGGGAGACCAGAGATGGGGAACACCTGGGAGGGATTTTCAGGGCTAAGTCCTGGTGTTTGGGAGGTTTATATGGACCCCATGTCTTGGGTTGCAATGCAAGATGTAACCAAAAGTATGTATTCTCTCACCATCTGTTAAAACCTGGTAGAGCAGTTTTCTTTATCTCTTTCATCACCCATTCCCTCATAACTGGGGGATATCTTCTGTTAATGGGCCAGCTGTTAAAACCAGGTGGGGCAGTGTTCTTTATCTCTTCCACCACCCATCCTTCCTCCAGGGGGATATCTTCTGGTAATGGGCCATTGAGTCTCACTGCAGGAATGATAAAATGACATCATCCCATTGTGAGATGCTGCACCCAGAGGGAGGAGCCAAGCATTCCTGCATGGATATAATCTGGGAATCAGAAGACCACAGGCAGTCTTTGTCCACTGGTTTCCCAGAGGAGAGACCATACCCATCTACAGCACCAGAACTTCAGAGGTAAGCTACAATCTTCTATGGGATCATTGCTTCAACAGAACCACATCTGTTTCTCCAGGAGGACTGCAGCCACCATTTAATCAGACTGCTACCAGCACCCTGACCAACGGGGTGTAAGGTCCTGGCTCTGTTGGTGCGTTGCTTTCTGTTCGTTTTGTTGGGGTTTTTTTCTACTGCTGCATTTTCATTTTCCTTTCTTTAGTAAAGAACTTATATTCCTTTTCCCATATTGTTACCTGAGAGCACTTTGGTTTCAAGATTATAATAATTCGGAGGGGATGGGATACTTATATTTTTTATCCATTTCAGTGGTGATTTCTGCCTTCCTTAGCAAACTCCTTTCAAACTAAGTCACGTCAGAGGCCCAGGTGACTTCTAGAGATGGGCTTGGTAAGAGGGACCATCAAACTCAATGTGCTCATTCCTTGTTTTCTCTCAAACCAGGAGTTTCCAATCCCAAACTTTGGCTGGATGGAGAAGGAGGCTATGAGGAAGAGGAAGGTGCCATGGGACACCCAGGCAGGTGAGGAGGAAGTCAGTGCCCCTTTCCCCCTCTCTCCTGCTCCATCTCCCAGCCTGGCCTGGCCCCCGGCTGCAGGACAACCCCGCTGCCGACGCCGTCCTGCCGGGGACGCACTGGGGGGATCTCCTTCCCCTTCCCTCTGGCATGGAGGCAAATCCCATCCTCTCCTTGTCCTTCCTCCCCCAGACAAGGAGCTGAGGATGGAGACCAGGGAGGACAAATCCTCACAGCAGAACCTGGTGGAAGAGGCCATTGTGAGCAGCTCCACAGTGCAGGAATCCAACGGGGAGGAAAATCCCCAGAGATCCCACAGGAGGAGGGGCTCCAAACCCATCCCAGGGTGCTCTGAGGAGGAAAGACCCACCCTGTGCCAGGAAGGCGGCCAGAGATCCAGCCAGGGCTCTGAGCTGGTGGTCCATGAGCAGCTTCAGGATGGGGAGAAGCGCTACAAGTGCTTGGAGTGTGGGAAGAGCTTCAGACAGAGCAACAGCCTGATCCGCCACAGGATGATGCACACTGGGGAATGGCCCTATGAGTGTGGGCAATGTGGGAAGGGCTTCAGCTGGAGGTCCCACCTCATCATTCACCAACGCATCCACACTGGGGAGAGGCCCTACGAGTGTCCTGAGTTTGGGAAGAGATTTCAGACCAGCTCCAATCTCCTCGTGCACCAGCGGATTCACACGGATGAGAGGCCCTTCCGCTGCCTTGACTGTGGGGAGGGCTTCAAGCGAAACTGCGACCTCATCACCCACCGGCGCATCCACACTGGGGAGAGGACCTACAAGTGTCCCCAGTGTGGGAAGAGCTTCACCCAGAGCTCTAACTTGACCCAACACCAACGGAGACACCACTAAGGGAAGCCCTGCAAATGCCCCAAGTGCAGGAAGAGCTTTGTGCACTGCCCCAGCTTCATCCCCCATTGAAGGATCCCCATTGGGAAGAGACCTGGTGATCCATGTTCCCTGCTATCCATGCTGGGAAGACACCTGTACCTTTTTCTGCCCATGGCAATGTCATGATGTGGGATTAAAGAACGTGAGGGTCTGGCCATGGCCCTTTTGTTATATTCAATCCCATATCAGGTCATTGCCAGGGGCAGGAAGAGGACTCCCTCTCTCTCACCAGAGTAGAAGGGTGTCCTTTCCTGGCAGGAGGAAATGCATGTCCAGGAAGAAACAGTCGGTGGTGTTTTAGTTTTCCCTGTGAATGGTTTGTCTTATCCTTTTTGTTACCAAAATTTTTTCTGTTCCTGTTTTTGCCTTATCTCGTTGCTGTCCTCAATAAACTGTTCTTATCCCAGCCTGGGATCTTTGCCTTTTGTGCTTTCCATGGGAGGTGGGAGGGAAGAGAGCAGCAGCGCAGTTTCAGCAGGAGCAGGAAATTGGGGAATGCCATTCCTGAAGCCCAGCCCATGGAAACCGAGCATCCCAGGTGGTACCAGGCCTGGTTGCCATGGCAGCAGCCTTGGGAGCGGGTCCCTGGCTGGGGGCTGCGGGAACCTCTTCCCTCTGGTGCCCAGGGACAGGAGTGGAGGGAGCGGCTGGAGCTGAGGCGGGCAGGTTAAGGCTGGATGTGAGGAAAAGGTTTTTCCCGCGAGGCTGCTGGGGCACTGAACAGGCTCCCCAGGGAAGGCTCCCAGCTCCAGGGCTGGCTGAGCTCCAGCAGCGTTTGGCCAGCGCTGCCAGGCCCAGGCTGGGATTGTTGGGGTGTCCTGTGCAGGGCCAGCAGTTGGACTGGAGGATCCCCATGGCTCCCTCCCAACTCAGCCAATTCTGTGGCTCTGGGATCCCATGAGCCTGGGGATGGGACTGCAAATGGTTGCCATGGCAACGGGCTCTGGCTCCAGGTCTGAGCTGGTGTCCATGGCAACCACCCCTGGCATGGGGTCTCCATGGAGCTGCCGAGGGACTGACCATAGCAACAGGGGCTGTGATGGTTGCCTACTACATTTCAGATTTGTTACTGGCCCTCAGATGGGCTCCATGGCAACATTCCAAGTGTCTCCGGCTATTCAGGAGCCGGAATGTGACACGCACTCCCAGGGCTTCCTGCCATGGGCAGAGTGGGAGCTTCAGGCAAAAGCTTTATTCCTTTATTGGAGAAACTCCTGCTGAGTCATGAGGTGGAGAAATGACACCCAACAGCCATCAAGGATCCTCAAACCCCTCCAGGACGCCTCGGCTTTTAAATTCCTTCTAAGAGAGGAGACTGGGAGCAGCTGGATCCAATCCCAGCCCCAGACTTTGTCAAAGGTTTATGTGTAAAAGGTTAGACTGGTGGAACTGAACTGTAATGCAATTTGTCCCACAGGATTAACAAGTAGGGCCTCATCCCTACTTGATTTTCCTATTCCAGTTGGTTTTGGGGACTCCAGCGAACCCGCTCCTTTAATTTCCTCCTCGGTTGCCCGGGTGTCAGGGGACCCTGAAGCTTTAAGGATTGTTGTGGCCACTGTCAGCACGACTGCAAGGGCCGCAGTGCAGCGGGGCCCGGCCCGACCGGCAGCCGGGTACCTCCTCAAAGGTGGAAGCAAGAGAGAGAGATTTCCCGGGCTTGCCTGTCTGCAAAATGTCAGTCTCACCGAGGTGGATCCAGCTTTTTAAATGCTTTAATAGGTAGTCAGTTCCCACAGCTAGCCAGCTCTTGGATTTTGCTTGGCACAGAGGCAACTCTCGCTTAGCAGCTCCTCTCAGTAAAATCATTTCCATGGGGGGCTTCTTCCCTGCTCACCAAATAGCAATTCATGCAAAAGCAGCACAAACTGTTCTTCCTGTCCTCCTATCTTTGCCAGAGAGTGCCTTTCAAAGGGATAATAATTGGGAGGGAGGGGGTTTACATTTTCCATTGCAAAGGAGCCTCCTGCCTCCCTTAGCAGGCCCCTGTCTTTCAAAGGAAGACACACACGGTCTCCTTTTGCACCTTCACTTGGCCCCAGCCACTCCTGATCATTTGAAGGAGCGGCTCAGAAGAAGGGGCTGCAATCCCCCAAGGCCTGGGCTGCTCCAGGCCGCTCCTGGTGCCTTGGGCTGTTGAAGGGGTGCTGGGGTGGCCTTTGTGACACAGGCACAGGGTGCTGGGGTGGCCTTTGTGACACAGGCATGGGGTGCCGGGGTGGCCTTTGTGACACAGGCATGGGGTGCCGGGGTGGCCTTTGTGACACAGGCACGGGGTGCCGGGGTGGCCTTTGTGACACAGGCACGGGGTGCCAGGGTGCCCTTTGTGACACAGGCACGGGGTGCCAGGGTGGCCTTTGTGACACAGGCACGGGGTGCTGTGATGGCCTTTGTGACACAGGCACGGGGTGCTGGGGTGGCCTTTGTGACACAGGCACGGTGCGTCAGGGCCCGTGGTGACGCGGGACCTTGCGGTGCCCAAAGTCCATGGCAGAGCCCCGCCCCGGCTGGGGGGTATATAAAGGGCTTGTGGGGCCCGGGTCAGTCCCAGGACAGTGGCTGTGTCCAGGTACCTGTGTGCACCAGAGGACTGCAGGCACGGAGGAGGAGAAGGCGAAGCCCAAGTCCCAGCCCCCCAGGCCCTGGCCCGGCTCACAGAGAGCCCAGGCCTTGAGGGAGCAGCAGGAGGAGGCTGAGAGGGCAAGCAGAGGGAGGAGAGGAGCCGTGGAGTCCTGCGCTGAGGAAGAGCCAGAGCCAGAGCTCTGCCGAGGAGAAATGAACAAGTTCCAGCAAGGGACTCCAGGGGAAGCCTGCACTGAGCCACAGCTGTCCCCAGGAGAAGCCCAGAGCTGCCAGGAGCTCTCTGAGTGGGATGAAGGCCTTGAGCAAGAGCTGGTCCAAGTATGGGGGAGCTACTGGCATTTGCGGGACTGGGATGAGGGCAGGGAGCAAGAGCCCTCCCCAGTTGTCTCCGAGTGGGGCGAGTGCAGGGAGCAGGAGCCGTGGCAGGCGGACAGCGATCACTGTCAGGAATTCTCAGATTGGGAAGAATCTCCTGAGCAGCGGCTGTCCCCAGGAGAAGGCACGAGCCGCCGGGCACTCTTGGACTGGGAAGCTTGCCGCAAGCAAGAGCTGTCCCAGGATGGCCAGGAGGTGACTGGAGGCAAAGCAAAGAGAAAATCCTCCAGGTCCAGCTGGGATGATGACAGTGATGGAGAGCTGGCTCAGGACAGCAGGGAATACTGCGACATCCTGTGCAGCCAGCTCAAGGCCTGGCAGCAGGAGGACGATGACTGGGATGAGGTGAGCGTCCTGGAGCTGCACGAGGAAGGAGAAGAGGCCAGGCAGCAGAGACTGGCAGATTTAGCCCAAGAGGGAATCCTGCTGCCTGTCCCTCGAGAAGCTTGGGTGGAGTGCCAGGAGCCCGAGCTGTGCCCGCAAGAGCAACTCTGTGCCGGGCCTGGCCCTCTGGCAGCCCAAGCCACGGTGGAAGATGTCTCTTCTCCTGGGCAGCCGCTTCCCCACAGGAAAGGCCGCTCGCTCATGAGGCGGGTGCTGCGGGGGCTGCGGGGGCTGTGGGGGCTGCGGGGGCTGTTCCACTGCCCCTGCCTGGTGGCACAGCCACAGGATCAGCGCCCGCTGCCAGCAGTGCCGGGCTGCAGATGGCGGCTGCCCCGCGGCCTGCCCGGCGCCCCGAGGGAGCCGCACGGGCTGCCCCGGCCTGCGCTGGCTCTGCAGGCCGAGTTGGCCCCGGCCGCTCTGCGGCACCCCCGGGGCGGCTCCCCGAGGGCACATGGCAGCCCAAAGCGGCACCCAAAGGGGGACCCTCACTGCCGGGGCTCAGCGCCGCATCCTGGCCCATCGTCCGGCCGGGAAGGCACCTGGAAAGTCATCGGCTCCCAGCGGCAGCCTGGCACCGCCAGCGGCACCCCTGCACCGGGTCCCCGAGGGCCACAGCCACACGGCTCTTGGCCCTTTGCAGGGACACTGGCTCCAGCTCCTCCCTGCTGGACTCCAAGGCCATTTCCTCTCCTCCGGAAAGGACTCCATGCTGATCCTGGGGCACTTTGGCCATGAGGAATGGACACAGACAGGAGGTGTTGCTCCCAGGACACGACGGCGGCCTGCTGGACTGCAACACACACAATTCTAACAAAAGAAAAGAAAGTTGTGTTTAGGAAGTTGTAGTAGGAAAGAAAAAAACCCCAACCCCCCCCCCACTAAAACCTGCATAAGACCCTCCAGAAACCAAAAAATGATCAAGAATAAGAATAGGAATGTTAGGAAGAAGAGGTAGAAGCTGAAGTAGATGAAGACCTAGTAGTACTTAAAACATGGAAAATTAAGAATAAGAATAAAATGTTGGAGTCTGGAATACAGAGTGTGTGCCCTTGTTTCTGATACTTAGTTATAAGATCCAGGTATAGGTTCCCCCAGGCAGGGCAGGTCCCTGGGTGCTGCTCCTGGCCCAGATAGTTTTCAGATGGGAAAAACTATCAGAGGTAAGGTTTTAGAAGACAAAATGTCTTCTCTGCTGAAGAGTGAAAGGCCATCTGTGATGCCTGCTGCTTTTGTGATACTTTCTTTCGGTTTCCCCCAGTAGTGCAGCTGCAGACTGGGCACGCTGTATCATCAATATCTGACACTCACACTCCCTTCACTCTTGACTACTTGCTTAAAGCTCCTCTCTTATTATGTGTGCTGGACCCCAGCCTCAGCCAGGGCAGTAAATGGCAGCAGTTTCACATCAGGATGTGGTGACAGCAGTGCCTGCAAACACTCTGCTGTAGCACTGGCAGCGTGGGCTCCCTCCTGAAGGACGAGATGGATCTTCCCCAGCCCCGACAGACAGAGTCCCCTCTTTGCTACCTGCCCCTGATCCTGAGCCCAGAGATGCTGTCTGCCAGCACGTGTGAGAGCTGGTTCTCTGAGGAGATCAGAGGATGTGAGAGCCTGGCAATTTCATCCCAGAGAAGTAAATCCTCGGTGAAAGAGGCTGGCTGCTGGCATTACAATATTCTCAATGCTAATTACCAGAAATCTAGTTTCCAAATCTTTTCACTTTTAAGATACCACTGCAGCAATCAGGCTGAAGTGGGATAATTAAACGAAGCACTGTCTCCTCTCCCCTCCTCCCCCCATCACTCTGCAGCCCTGTCTGTCATTTCCCAGCACGGAATGGCTGAGATGTGGGAGGCTGATAGGAAAGCTCAGTATGTAAAATGCTGAGTGCATTTTACAGGAGGTGTGGCTTCAGCACAGCTTCCTCACTAGGAAAGAGCCACAAGGAGCCCTGGCTGCTCCTGTGGATGGTTTATCACTGAGCTGAGTCCAGTCAAAAGTCGGTGAAAAAGATGTAGGCAAAGAAAGAGAAGAAGGAATGAGAATATTTTCCCCTTTTCCCAAAGCAAGAACAGGCAAAATCTCGCTCTCCTTTTGAAACCCACAGGTTGTGAATCCAGTTTTGGCAGCTGTGATAAATGTCCTGAAGCATCCAAATACTTGGGGTATAAGGAAAGGATTACTGCTTGTCAGAAGTTGTCTATCTTTTGAATATTCTGCCCAAAGCAGCAAAAAATTGAGTAACAACTTGGTACTGACAGCTCTTCATTAAGATACAGCAACCTCAGCCATTGCCTTAGTCCACAGTCTTCTCTCTGTCTCCACGGCTTAATAAAACAACTTTAAATGTTGCAGTTTTGGTCTTAAACCAAGAAGAGGAATTGTTCTTTCACCTTGTCGTGGTTTTAAAGCAGTAACTAAAAAATTACTAGAAAACTTCCTTATTTCTTGCTGTGAGATATGGATTAGAACAAGAGCAAAACAGGCTTAAAACTTAAAAGGAAATAAAGGAAGTTTATTAACAAAACTACAAGAATAGGAACACCAGAATAAACTTCCAGAAAACCCTTTTATCCCCCACTACCCAACCATTCCCTTGTTCACATGACAACATAGAGACAAAAAACTTTGGAACTTTGGTGTTTAAAACAGTCCCAATTCCTGCTAGAGTCTTTTCATCAGTCTTTGTAGAGAAACAGAAGTTTTCTTCTGCTAATCTACGGAGTTTCTCACAAGAAAACTATTTCTGTTACAGCTTTCTATTTCTCTGATGTCAGCTGCCTGGAAATCTGTCATCAGTTCTCTCCTCCCATTTCACATCGCTCTGAGGTGTGTTATGGGTCAAATGAGTCTAGGGATGTCATTTTTAAGGATTCAAAGGCAAAAGTTCTCTTCATGGGTTTTTGTGAGCCTCCCTGGAAACAGATTTTTTCTTCTTTGCCTCTCAAGGCTCCAAATCTTCTACTATTACTTCTCCCCTCTGTTCCAGCACCTCACTGTATCACAATTACTCTACCTTTTGCTCAAAATCCACACTTTGAACCACTCTATTCCTTCCAATATACTCTGAATTAAAGGAGCTCTTTTTCAGAACGCTATTGTCCATTTCCATAGCTTTAACAGAAAAATATTTCAGCTTAATTAAAGCATCTCTTTATTCTCTCTTCCTCATCTAAAACTTAACTCTTTTCTTCACTGTCTTTGACGGTTTTATGATGTCTTCTTCATGTTATCTCTCTCTTTCTCCTCCTTCTCTCTCTCTGGGAAAAAGGAGTAATCTGTCAGTCTCATCTAAGTAGTAAAAGAGTTAAAGTCTTGGAAAGCTGCAGATGTTCATGGTGTCAGGTTTCAGTTCAGCAGCAGAAACTGCAAACCAAGCCAGGCCGGCTCCGTTTCTCCCCCCCCACCCTCTGTGGCCTTGTCCAGCCTGGAGTGGGGTGGGGAAACCGAGACAGAGCCCTGTTACCTCGTCAGAAGCCAGAAACCAAAGAGAACAAAAGAACCCTGGCTTTACATCTTAAGGTGGTGTTCACAAGTTGATCTCACTTCTCAATGGTTAAAACCACCGCCAATTCTCAGAAATGACCAATAATTGGTCAGAGGAAAAACTCTTATCAGCCTCTCCCAGCTTCAACTTCCTCCCAGCTCCCGAAGCTATCTTAAAGGTAAAATCACCCCAGGACAACTGTGCATCTCAATACCCAGTTCCTGTAACTCTCCCCCTCTCTCGGAACCTTCCTTAACAATCCAACAGAAAAATTCTCCGGACCGTGCGTCTCAGTACTCAGCTCTCATAAAATCTACTCAGACTTTTCCTCCCTTCTCGGAAACTTAGTTAAAAAACCAACAGAAAATATGAATATGCAACAAACTTCAGAAGAAAGAAAAAACTGAGACTGCACAGCCTCAAGCTGTAAAAACTGTATCAAAACTCATCTCTCCAAAAGACAGGTGGTGAACTTGGGGGAGTCAGTGTGACAGAGGCTGGTTCAGAGTTCACCCAGTGCCGATCCTGAGCTCGAAGCTGACTGTGGTTGTAGCTGTTTTCATAATTTGATTTTGCAAATTTTTCAATAAAATTGTTATTGATAAATTTGGCTGAATTTCATTTATTACAGTGTACGTGCACCTCAGCTGGGCTACTGATTTCACCCCTACCTCAGGCTCACCACCCTTGGGCCTGCTTCCAGACAGCCCAGCTGCATCCCCTTCCCCCTTCAAACCTAGTTTAAAGCCCTCTCAGTGAGTTCTGCCACTTCATAAGATAAAATTCTTCTACCCTTAAGAGAGATGCAGCCCACCCAGTTCCAGCAGGCCGGGTGCCAGAAAAGTTGCCCCGTGATCAGAGAACCCAGAATTCTGCCGATGACACCAACCCTTGAGCCACTAGTTGATAATGTGGGCTCCCCTATTCCTTTCACTTCTTTTCTGCCACCAAAGGGACTGAGGAAAAGTCTACCTGTGCTCCTGCCCTATCAACCACTCAGCCAGTGCCCTGAAGTCCCTTTGAATTGCCCTGGCACTCCTCTTTTCAGTCTCATCTCTGCCAGCCTGGAGTAGCAGCAGTGGATAATAACCAGAGGGCTGGATCAGCCCAGGAAGTCTCTCAGTGATGCCCCGTAGCCGAGTCCCAGGGAGGCAGCAGACCTCCCTGTGGGATGGCTCCAGTCAGCATGAGGGGCCCTCTGTTCCCCTCAGAAGGGAGTCACCCACTGCAAACACCTTTTTTTTCTTTTTAATAAGCTTTGTAACAAAAAGCCAGGCACTGGTAGATGGTAAAATTCTGATTTATAAATATTTTTTCCCATTTTTTATTGTTTTTTCCCCTCTTCACTCCAATAGCATCACAAGTATTGAGAATGAAAAAAGGCCACAGTCCATCATCATTTTCACCGTTTTACAGACGTTTCTAAGAATATTCAGGAATGAGGATGGGCAAAAACAGCACTGCAGGAGCAGGAGTTGACTTCCAGTCCCATCAGAAAGGAAAAGGGGATCTTCCTGGAAAAAAATCCAATATTTTTAAAAAGCCCTAAAAAATTCCCAAATAAAATAAAAAATTTGGGCCCTCCCAGGCCCTGGTAGCCTGCTGGGCTGGAATTTCTCCTATTCCACCTCCAAATTATTCTTTCCTAGTGGATTTGTCTGGAATTATGTCCTTTCTTTTCCCTATTTTTCCTTCTTAAAAATCCTTTTTCCCCCAGTTCCTTTCTTCTTGTTTCCACTATGTTTTCCTCATTTCCAGTGCTGTATGGGATTTTTTCAGATCTGGATTGTGTCCTGCCTCTCTCCCCACCTTCCATACCCCTAAATCCCAAAAAAGAATAACCCAAAAAACCTCAGAAGACTGAATCAGTACACATGGCATTGTACTGTCATTGGAGTGTTCCTAGAAAAACGGGCAGAAATTTGGGATGAACATTCCCTCTCCAGTAGATCCATCAATACCTGCAATGCAGAAGTGGAAAAAGCTTCTGAAATTGGGATTTTGACTTTCCAGGAGGGTTTTTGAACCTGGCTTTATTCATTAACCTTTCAACGTGCACAACAGAGGACGGAACACGGCAGGGCCTTAGACACAACTTTGGTCCCTGACACACACAGGCTCCTTGTCCCACTACTGGCCTTCAGTAACACCTTGAACTCCACAATGCTGTGGAGCCGGGCCTTCAGCACAGGGACCTTTCCAGCCTGATCTGCGCTCCTTCCTCTGCGTCTCTGCACAAAACACGGCGCAGGAGAGAACGGCAGGAGGGGCCTGTGTGTCACAGCGCTCTGGATTTGTGACCCTTCAGCTCCACACAGATACAGGTCAAGTGAAAAAGCCAAACTGTTTATTGATGGGATGCAAAGGGATGAGCAGAGGGGCAAAAAAGGGGATGGGGAGTGTCTGGGGGCTGGAAGGAGGGAGCTACCAAAAGGGATGGAGAGTGGAGGGAAAAAGAAGGGATGGGCAGTGTCTGAGGGCTGGAAGGAGGGAGCTATCAAAAGGGATGGAGAGTGGAGGGAAAAAGAAGGGATGGGCAGTGTCTGAGGGCTGGAAGGAGGGAGCTATCAAAAGGAAAGGAAAGTGGGGGGAAAAAGAAGGGATGGGCAGTGTCTGAGGGCTGCAGGGACAGAGCTATCTACAGGCAGGGGGAGAGGGCTGAAGCCATGCGAGCTTCCCACAGGCTCAGCTGTGCAAGTCATCAGCTGTGCCTGGAGCTCCAGCTGGTCTCTTCTGGTCTCAGCGTAGTCTCATCTTCCACAGCATCTTAAATGAACACTGGTTCTCCTAAGCCAGCAGACAAGCGTAGCTCTGCAGCTCTTTTAGAGAATATCTCTTGAAGATCTGTGTTTGTCTGAGAAGGGTTGTCATCTCTCCTCAGGACTTGAAGTGCTGGAAGAGAGGGGTACAAAGCCACGATCAGAGCCCGGATCTGTGGGAATCCTAGGAGAAAGTCCTGCCAGGGCCATCCCAGCCTGCTCTTACTGTGGCCACAGGAGTTAAGGGGCCAACAGGACCACCTGCAAGGTTCTGGTCACAAATCTCTCCCAAGTACATCACCACCCAAATCTCTTGCCCTGCATCCCTGAAATCTCTCTGTGATATTCCCACATCACCAAGGTGTCCACAGAGAGAGAGAAGCCCTCTGAAGCCATGCACGGATTACAGCTCCCTGCACGGGCATTTCAGATCCCCCAGTGCCAGCCCCTCACTGCCCGCTGCCCTCACTCACCCTCGATGAGGGCCTGCAGCTCTTCCTTCTGCCCCCTCAGGAGCTGCCCGGCCATCCCTGGGAACACAGAGCCTGTCAGGGCCCCGGCGGCACAGCTCCCTGCCAGCGGCGCTGCCAGCCCTGTGGCCACACGGCCTCCCGCCCCGGCAGGGCTCAGCCCGGGCCCTTGCCGCATCCTGACTCAGCCCAAGGGCACGGCTGCCAGAGGCCGGCAGCAGCAGCCCCGAGGGCAGCCGGGGCTCCAGGGCGCCGGGCCCGGGGCCGCTGCCGGGGCAGCAGCCGGGGCCGGGGCCGAGCTGCGGCGGGGCGGGGAGGGAGCCCGGGCTCGTGGCTCACCGATGAACCTGATGGCCGCCTCTTGCAGGGGCTCCTGTGGGCAGTCCAGGTACGGCAGGGCCCGGCGCAGCTGCTCGGCCGCTCGGTTCCTGTCCTGTGCCAGCTGCAGAGAGCGGCAGGAGGGAAGGGTTGGCGCGGGCTCTGCCCCTCGGCCGGGCACTGCCTGCGGCCAGCCCCGGCCTCCCGTGCCCGCCCAGCCCTGAGGCCCGGCCAGCAGCCGCTGGCGCCGGGCTCTGGAGCGGGCAGAGGGCCGGCTGCTGCCCGGGGAGCCGCGGTGCCGCCCCTGCCCGCAGCCCCAGTGTGGGGCTCCATTGGCACCCGGCTCGGGGCCACAGGAGCCTGGAGAAGAAGCCGTGCGGCCCAGGGAAGGGAGCAGCGTGTGGGGCGCAGGCTGGTGCCCCTGGGTGCAGCACCGGGCAGGGGCCACAGCTGCCAGCCCCACACACTGAGCACCGGGACCAGGGGGCTTCTCAAATTTGAGCTAATCTGGGCTGCCCTTACCAGACACTCAGCAAACTTTGATAGCTGCTCCTTCCTAATCAGCTGCTTCAGATTCCTCCTCTTGAGGAACTCGGCAACACGAAGCAGCGTTTCCCGAGAGGCCTGGAGAGCAGCAGAGATGCAGAGATGGCACTGCAGCCCAGGGCACAGGACTCTTGTCTGGGTGACAGGGCCCCGAGGAAGCCGCAGCCTGGGAGGTTTCAGGACAGGTGGAAGCCAATGCCCCTCCCAGGGATGCACCAGCATCACACAAAACCTGACCTTTGCCACATGCTGGTTCTCATCATGGCAGTGGATGAAGAGTGGAAGCAGGCTCTGGTTCAAAATCTTCTCCAGGGGCTTCTTTCCCTCATCCACTACCAAGTCCATTGCCTTGAAGAAGAGATCAAGGGAGAGCAACTGCACCTGGCTGTGGTCCTGGAGGAAAAGAAGAGAAAAAGACCTTAATACCAATTCCCCCAGGCTCACCTGGGCAAAGGCCCAGAAATCTGTAAGATACAAAGTTTCTGGGCAGCAGCCAATGCCCGTGTTTGGGGGCACAGAGCCTTACATGGTCAAAGAGCAGCAGGAGTGCCTGAGCCAGCTTTGGGGCAGTGGTGCTGCATATCATGATGTCTTTATTCTTGAGAATACTGATGAACACACGGAGGGCCATGCCAACTACATCTCCATCTGCATCACCCAGCAGCTCCTGAAGGCTTCGAGACAGGCTGCACATTCTTATGGCCTGTGTGGAACACAAGGCTGTGCTGGGAAGCCCTGAACGGCTGCAGTGCCAAGACCGCCCTGGCACTGCAACCCCACCCTGCTGCTGCCAGGCCCAGAGGCCAAAGGGCTGTCCCAAAGCACTCAGGCAGGTGAGCCAGGAGAGCTGGGAGCAGCTGCCTCAGCTCCTGAAGCCCAGCCAGCCCAAGGAGCTGCTTTCCCCAGCACAGCTTCAGCCGCTGCCCTGTCCTCACCATTGAGGGTTCCTTGCTGAGCACCACGAGGCCTCTGAGCGCCAGGCGACGCCTCTGTCTGCACTCACTCTGCAGGTGCCTTGATGTGATCTCAAGGACACTGTCACCGTGTTTAGTCAAGTCCAAGCACTCGAGGACCTGAAAGGCACAGGGCAGTGACAGGGGAGCCGGCCGGCAGGAGCCTGGAACTGGGCAGGGCTGGGCCCAGGCAGCAGCACAGGGCACGGGCACCGTCCCAGGCAGCTGTGGCTATGCAAGGGGACAGGGCTGGCAGGCAGCTCAGCGAGGTAGTGCTGGCCATCAGGCTCACCTCCACAAGGAATGCCAGGAAGGACAGATCACAGCATGGCTCCTCCCTTCTGAGTGACTTGAGCAGGTCGAGTGCAATATGGGAACAGAAGGGGATCAAGCCACGGAGCATCTCCCTGTCGGGGGGAAAACAGCACCAAGACCCTGATGGTGGGGGGGCGGGGGGACAAACCTCTCCCAGGAAAGAATCACAGAGATCTGGCCTTTCCCCAGAATCCCTGGAGGGACCATGGGTGCTTTGGGAAGTGGCTCCTTTTGGGCACCCTCCTCTCAGCCTTTTGCAGTCTGCTTAGCCATCCCTCAGTGACGAGGCCCTCTGGCCAGGACCACAGGGACTGTGTGACACACCCCAGGCACAGGGCACAGATTTCAGAGGCAGTTGGGAGAAGTGAGGCTCACCTGGCCAGCAGACCCACGGCATAGTGCTGGGTGTCAGCACAGAGCAGCGTGTCCCAGCCACGCTTGCGTCCCATTTCCATGACCACACTCTCACACCGCAGTCGGCAGAGCAGAGATTTCATGGCCTGCACTGCAAACCTGTGTGCAGAGCAAAGCCCAGGTCACACTGAGTGCACTGGTGTCAGCCACAAGGGCATGGGAAGGACAGGAGGACTGGCACCTGTTGGGGTTGCTGGGAAGGCGATGTTGCTCCCGGCATGCTTTCCAGAAGCTGTCAACTTCCACTGGTGGCATCTGCTGAGTGGTGATGACAACATGGAACAGCAGAGCCACAAACAGACGGGCGGAATAAAGCATCATCGCCTCGCAGCACTGTGGCATCTGGACAATCACCCAGAGCACCAGAGTTGCCTGCAAAAGAAGCACCCAAAGACAGCGTTCAGTGCCGAGGTGTCCATGGGGCAGGGCCCGAGGGGAGACACAGGGGGAGCAGCAGGCCTGGTGCCCCCTGAGCCTGCCCCTAGCCCAGGTTTCAGCCCAGCGCCTTAGGCAGGGAGAAGACAGAGAGCTCCTGGGGAAGCAAGCTCCAGGTGATCAAAGGCCATGTCCATAAACTCACACTCAAGGGAAAAACGTCCTTGTTGTCTCCATCAGAGGTGCAGGTGCTGCAAAGGGGCCAGTTCTCCATCACACAGAGCAGTGTTGGCAGCACTTTCTCTACTGTTGGTCCCGACGAGCCTATGGTTTGCCACATCATGGCAGCAGCTCTGTGGGATCAGAGCTCTGTGTCAGGGGTCTCAGTCACAGAGCCATGCCCTGTGTAGCTGTGGGGACCCAGGTGACAGAGCCCTGGTGCCCTGAGGGGCAGGGAGGGAGCACTGGCAGCAGCCTCAGGAAACAGAGGGGCCCGAGGCTCCTGGACCTCTCTGCCTGTTGGGCAGAGCCCATTGGACAGGCTGTGCAGGGCCATGGGCCCTAAAGGCTGGTGAGCCCTGAGCTCTCAAGGCACGTGGGCCCCATACCTGTCACATGATGGGGCACAGCGCAGGAGGGTCAGCACCACATCAGCAGGGTGTTCTTCAGCCAGCCTTATAATGTCAATTTGCTGCCTGACATCCACAGTGACATGGGACACCAGACTCTGGTGAATGTTCCTCACAGTAGCTGGCACCTGGAGGAGGCATGGGGAAGACATGGAGTGCTGCCCAAGGCAGCAACTTCCCCAGCTTCCCCCAAGAAGTGCTTCCCTTCCTGTCATGCTCTGCTGGCCTTGAAGGCTGAGGGGGCCCTGTGGATGTGGCGTGAGGGGGCACAGGATCGTGGGAGACCTCCAGTTCCAGTACCTGACTGGGTACCTGCTGCTCAGAAGAAGCAGCTCTCTTCTCAACAACGTCAGAAGAAACACGAGGGTCCTTGAAATAATCCCATATGAGCTCTTGGCTTATAGTGGGAGTGGGTGTCCTGTTGGCCTTTGCGATGCCCTCAGTCTCTCCGGTGTCATCATTTTGAATGTCCTCAGTGCCTGCCATGTCAGCCTTTGCCCTGTCAAACTCCACTGCAGCGTCAGACTCTTGTGAGTGCTCAGCTGAATCCGGGCTGACATCAGGCTCTGCCTGGAGCTCGGTCAGCCTGCAGTCAGGCTCAGCTGCGCCCTCAGTTGCTGCTGTGGTGTTCCTCCTACGACGAATGCGCAGGAATTTGCGGAACCTCTGTGCAGAATGAACAAAGGACAGGGGAGAGAGGCATGTTCCATGGAGTGCTCCAAGCTCCACTGCTGGGCTGAGCAGTGCCAGCAGGCCCAGCCTAGGTGGGGATGGCTGCAGGTACCTGCGCTGCTCTTCGGAAGCGGCCACGGGCAGGCTCCTGCTCTTGTGTCTGGTCCATGGCTGCATCTGGCAAAGAGCAGCCAGAGCTGAGGGGCTGCAGGAGAGGCCGGAGAACACAGCCCAGCCCTGCACTCCCCAGGCAGGGACAGCCCTGGGGTGGCTCAGGGGATGGAGCAGGGCCACTGCCAGGGGTCAGCCCCAGCCCCTATTCTGTCTTGTCCTTCGGCATGTCCACATGGGACGGGACGGGACGGGACGGGACGGGACGGGACGGGACGGGATGAGACGGGACGAGACGGGACGGGACGGGACGGGACGGGACGGGACGGGATGGGATGGGATGGGATGGGATGGGATGGGATGGGATGGGATGGGATGGGATGGGATGGGATGGGGCAGGGCCCAGCTGACTGCAGCCATCAGCCCTGTGGCCCAGTTTTGCCACTCACCATCCTGCAGTGGCTGGAACTTCTTTGGCTCTTCCAGCTGTTGTGCTGGGGCAGGTCCAGGGTCTGTCTTTCTTTTCCCCCTGAACACTTTGAAGACGCTGAGGAATATGCCCGCCATTACACAATCTTGCCTTGAAGGCACCTTAAAGAGAGATGCCGTGGGAAATCTCTGAGTCAACAAGTCCTGCAGTTGTGCCTTGAAGGCACCTGCGAGAGAGAAGCCCCAGGAAGGCTATAGGACAGCAAGTCCTGCAGTCTGGTCTCGAGGGCTCCTGCCACAATGACTGGAGACTCCTCGTAAATGACTGTGGTCACCAGGTCCCACAGTCTCACCTTGAGGACAGAGGCCAGAAGGATGGGAGATGCCTCAGAAAAGGTCCAGGTCACCAAGTACCCGAGTCTGGCCTTGAAGGCACCTGCAAAAGAAAAGTCTTGGGAAGGCCACGGGCCACCAAGTCCCGCAGTCTTGCCCCGCAGGCACCTGCAAAAGAAAAGCCTCGGGAAAGCCACGGGCCACCAAGGCCCGCAGTCTTGCCACGAGGTCACCTGTACGAGTAAAGACTTGGAAAAGCTCCGGGTCCGACACAAACGAGTGCGCTGTGCGGGGGCTCCTCACAGCACCGCTCTGCCGCGTCCTGTCCCGTCGCGTGCACTGGGCACTGTGGCGTTGCCCTGTCACCGCCAGCTCCTATGTCACCACGTGTCACAAAGGGCTCTCTGACACCCTGTCCATTTCCATCCCATGGTGACCATGTGTCACAAAGGGCCTTTGCACACACTGCCACCTGCCCTTGGGCTGCCCCCATCCCCCCCAAAGTGGCCCAGGTTGGAAGGAATCCCTTGCCCAAAGTGTCTAAGACAGCCCAACAGGATCTTTAGGAACGCCTCAAACCATCAGCAAACGCTGCCCTGCTCTGCAGGCTCAGGGCAGCAGAAGGAGCCCCCAGGGCTGCCCACACAGCCGCAGCAGGAAGGGCACGGGGCCTTGCACAGAATCTGCACAGGGGCCTGGCAGCACTAAAATCTGCAGGTGTGGCAGTGTCCCCACCAAGGCAGACCTGCCACCCCAGCCGAGCCCTGGCAGTGCTGGTGCCCTTCTCCTGCCCCAGAGACCTGTGCCCCTGGGGGGTTTCTGTGCCAGAGGGCAGCCAAAGCCCACGTGCATTGGGGGCTGGCCTCCTTCCTGCAGGGGCTGTTGGCAGAAGCTCCTGGAGCAACTGCTGGCAATGCTTAGTCTTGGTCAGATTAATTACATGTGGGAATTATTTTCCCATTGATGTCATTTCCTGCAGCTATAAAACATCTTTGTGGGGAAGGCAGAGAAGGATCTGGCATTTAAGAATCCTCAATTCATGAGAGCTTCCCCATTGCTCAACTCAAGAATTTCCTACAAGTTGCAGACTTCACCAATTAATTGGAATGGCCAGAGAATGTGAAAGAGTTGCAAGTTTGCTTCCCATCTCAAAGCAGCAAGTCCTTTGCCTTAACATCATCCATTGAGAGTCATTTTACAAAATATAACACTACATAGAGGCTAAAAAAAGGCCATTCTTTGGTTTGCAAACCTTTGCTTTTCTATGGAGGGATGATAATATCCTAATTCTCTGAAAAATTAAAGCTCTCAAGGAATGAAAGTCCACTCAGTATTACAAAATAATCCAAACGATTGAGTAGATTGCAAAAAGGCTAATCCTCCCCCTGGTACAGATATCTAGGTGGCCAGTAAATTACAGCTCTCCCCTCTTCTTTTTTTGCATGAGAAGCAGGACCACTAACAGGAAAATTCACAGATATTCCTTATGTCCTCCATAACCAAAGCTGAGCCAAACCATGGATGCTCCCGTCAAACTGACTCAAATTCCAGCCTAGACCTCTCACTTACACACAACTCCTTCCCCAACACACCCACCAACACAAACAGCCCCAAAACACACTCACAGAACTCCTCAACACCCCACAGGACCCTCAACTGTTCCCATCCCACCACAGAGCTTTCCCACCCTCCAGCAGACCCCCTGGTTCCCTGCACATGCCATGGGATGGCACTCAGCAGGATCTGCCCCAAGGCCTTGCGCGGTAGCAAGCTCAGGCTGCCAGGCCACTGGTTCCTGGATCATCCTTCCCACTGACCCTTCCTGTGCACAGCTGTTACATTTACACATTTGAGCCAGCTTGGACTTCTCCCCTTAACCAGGATTGCTGGGAAAGGATGGAGAGCAGCCTGGCAAGCTCTTTCTCCAGCTCCCTCTTTACTCTTGGGGCAGGTAGAACATTCTACAGGAAAGCAACTGGTGCCACAAGGAGTGGGTGACATCAGGGGAGATCACTCAGGACTGCTAAATCCTGAGGGAACAGCGCTGGGTTTGACCTTTGGGTACCTGCACAAACTTCAAGTCAGCTGCCTTAGTTTCCAGGACAGCTCTGTGTTGGCCAGCATCCTGATGTGGATGCAGGACTGCTGCGAGGCACTGCTGGGACCCAGCAGGACAGGACTGGCTGTCTTGTTTACATGTTGAAAATGAGTTACATCATATTTAGCTAGAAATTTAGTGATCCCTGAATTTGATAAGGAGCTGGGCCATTACAAGCTAAGAAATTTTTTTCTTATTCTATATTTTAGCTATTTTTTAGCATTTAATTTTATCTCAATACAGCAAAGTAGAGGCACTTCTTTTGCTTTGGATTCTTTAGGGAATTGTTTCCCATCTGGAAGAAAGACTCTGTGAAGGGAGTGGTTGTCCAGGGGCAAAATACAGGTCATGAAGAAACAAGACGTGGCTGAGACCTCTTACATCCCACACTAAGGAGTCAGCCAAGGGAAAGGAGCATTTGGGAGTCATGCCTGGGGAAGGAGGGACAGGTGGTGGGGTTGTGGCTGTCTCTTAGCTGGGGGACACGGCTCAAAGGGCAAATGGTTGAGGTTTTGGCGTTGGACTGCTGCTGCCCCGAGGAACCACTGCTATTGCACAACTTTTCCATCACTGTGTCTGTTTACTGTGGGTGAGCCTCTGCTCACAAGTGTAGCCATGTAACTGGGTCCTTTCAATACCCGATCACTCTGGGAGGGATCCTCACCATGTGCTTGGGTGCTCAGGGGAAAACCAGGACCCCAACCCCCTTTGAAAGGGAGCATCTCATGGCTGCTTGTGGGAGCCCAGCAGCTGCTGCTGTTGCCAGGGCATTACACAGGTGACAGCCAGGGGACACCCAAAACAATCCCCCCCTCCACCTTCTTTCTCCTTCCAGGGTTGCCCAGCCCCTGCTGTTTCTGCTGCTGATCCGGATTTTTATTCCACTTTTAGCTCCACATCTCTGGGTCTGCCCAGCCCCATGCTGCTCCTGCCGCAGCTTCGGGCTCATTGCTAAACTCTTTGCCACCCCAGGCCTGCACTCCTCTGCTGTTCCAGCCCGGCCCCTCGAGGCTCCTGCTATCGTCCATTTCACCAACTTTATATCACCACACATTCAGGTGCCAAAATGAGTGTAGTGGGTCGACCCTGGCTGGGTGCCAGGTGCCCACTCTGTCGCTCTGTCACTCTCTTTCCCACTGGGACAGGGAAGAGGATAGGACGGAGAACGGTCAGCAGGATGAGATAAAGCACTTTTATTACAGTAAAATAAAGAAATAAGCAGAGATCTGTGTCTGCGTGGGCTGAAGAGTTCCCGCCCCGTGGCTGAGGGGACCGGCGGGGCGGGGCCGCCCGCGCCTGGGCGGGAAACGCCCCCTGCGGCCGGGAGCGGCGGCGGCGGCGGCGGCTGCGCAGTGGGGACGCGCCCGCCCCTCCCGGGTCCCTCAGGGAGCGCCCACGTCCCCTCAGCGGCCCTCGGGTACCTTCAGGGACCGGCATGTCTGCTCAGCCACACGCGGCATGCCCGTGTCCCCCTCAAGTGATGCCCACGTTCCCTCAGTGACTCCGACGTACCCTGAGAGACTCGACAGACACCCACCTCTGCACAGTGACCCCATGTCACCTCAGTGGGATCCTGAGCACCTGCCACCCTCGGTGACCCTCATGGCCCCAGAGTGGCATGCAGGGCACCTTCATGCCTTTCAGAGACCTTCATGACACCTCAGCAACACACGGGGCATCCGCCTTCCCTCAGTGATGCATGAGGCACTTATGTCAGGAAAATTAACCCACAAATACCAGAGGTTTATATCCAAAAAGAAGACACAGGAGTCTTGTTACTTTATTTGAATAAAGGGAAAGGCCGTGGGGCATTCCTCTGGGATCTCTCAAATTTTTAGTGGACGCAGACTCCTTTCTTTCCTAATTTCCTGGCCTCATTTCCCACTCTCTTTACCCATTTGTGGAGGTATTTGAGAGGTATAGGCTTCCCAAATCACCTAATACAGACCCCCTTCTAATGCACACCCCCCCGCCTTTTTCTTATCCTATGGATCTGATGGTTCCACGCATTGCTTCTTCCATCTCTCAGTACCTAGCTTTACCCACAGTTTGTTTGTAAAGAGAAATCTCTCTCATTCCTTTCAACTGCATATCTCTTCTGAGAACCTAGTATCAGCTCAGTGACTCACATGTCCCCTCAGCATCACTTGCAGCACCCACCTTTCCCTCAGTAACCCACACGTCCCGTCAGCAAATCCAGGGGCACCAGCCATCCCCTCAGTAACTCACTCACCCTGAGTACAGCCCCAGGGGCCAGCAGCAGGCAGAAAGCCGCAGGGGCAGGGGAAAAAGCTCTGCCCTGCTTACAGTGTGGGCTGAGGGCCAGGAGAGCTGCATGAGGGCCAGGAGAGCTGCATTTCCACCCTGAGGTTTTGGAGACAGGGGCTTTCACCCTCCTTATAGGGCTGCCCCTCTCTCCAGACAGCCAAAGGAGCACAATGGCAAAAGGCCAGCAACAGCAAAGCAGAGACCCAGCCCTGCACACAGGGAGGTCGCCCAGCACAAACCAGCCGTGGCACCCTGAAATTGCCCACCACACTCTCATGTATCCCTGCCCTGGGAATGCCAGGAATATGCTTTGCCCAGGGGGCCTTACTGTGGCTCCTCTTGGGCTCAAGGTTGCTGCTCTTCTCACTCACTCATACCTAAAGTCACAGAGCTTGGTGTCCCCCACTGCAAGAGGAACAAGGCTCAACACCCAGGCAGTTGAGCTCACGGCCTAGGGCTGATGGGCTCCAATCCCGAGGACAGGGGGGGCACACGCCCAGCCCCGCAGCTCTCTAATGCCAGGACCAGGGTTACACACCTGATTACAGGGGGCCTCCTTCTAATCATCTGCTGAGGGAAATTCCTGGAAAGCACCAGAGAAGACGAGTTTCAGGAACAAGGCGGGTGCCTGGGGGCAGCTTATGGCCTCTGACATCCAACTCCTCAGGGCTTCCCACAACCCCGGCCCCTTAGGATCTGCCCCAGCAACGCAGGCAGCAACACACGGGCAGGAGGACACAGATGGTGCTTCCTGGATGGGACAGGGCTTGTGGCTTCAGCACAACCACCAAAGGCCAAGGGGCTTCTGGCCATCCTCCCCGCACCACTGCACGCCTGGGAAGCTTGCTGAGCACGACCACCCTTTTCCCTCTCTTCCCCTATGCCCTGTGCACCATGGGCAGCAAAAGAAAGCTCCTGGGAGTCTGTCCATTGTAACATATCCTATATTTACATCCTAAAGAAAATAAAAAAGAAGAAAATAACAATCTTTAATGTAGTAAATTAAAGGGCCAGGAGACCTTCTGCTCCCTTTAACAAACTTTTATTAGATAGAACTGGGCCTAGAGGTGGGGGCTCGGGGTGTGCACTGCCGCCGCTGCTCCCCATGGTCAACGTCGAGGAGGAGGACCACGCAGGCCTGTCGTCATCCACTGTCAGCAGGACTGGAGCCTCTATCCTCGCTGGGATTGCCTGGAGGCTCTGTTTCAGGCTCGAAGGTCCAGGGGTGTCTTCCCTCTCAAGTCCTGCCCAGGTCATGGCAACCAGCT